>NC_052945.1:36903904-37203904 GCF_013358895.1 Oreochromis aureus | reverse complement strand
TTCTTTAGCAGCTTCCTCCGGTAATACACCGCGGTCAAGTGAGCCGTCATTTGTGAGCCGCGGTCAAGCCAGCCGCTTCTTCTCCGCCGCATAAATTTCCTTGCGCTTTTACACCAGTCTTTACAGTAGCGCATTTTCGCTTTATATCCCTATTGAAAGCCTAGACCCGCAGGCACGTGCACGCGCGCGAACACTCACACGTGCACGCGTGCACACAAATTGCAATGGAACAGCCCAATACAACCAAAGTGACAGTCTGGTTGCATATTCAAAAATTCATTAAAAATCAGCCTTAGTAGTTGATGTCCAACTTTCAACACATCCCTCCTCTGGGACACCTACTGTACCTCTGTGCCAAGTTTCAGCCAGATTTACTGTAGAATTCCTCAGATATTAAAGCAAACTTGTATTCAATGCAATAAAGTCAATACACTACAATTAGGTAATTTTCAAAAATTCATTAAAAATCATCCTGAGTAGTTGAGGTTCAACTTTCAACACATTCTTCCTCTGGGACACCTACTGTACCTCTGTGCCAGGTTTCATCTCAATCCGCTCCATCAATAATTGTTTAATATTGATGGATCAAAAGTGCTGCTGAGAGAGTCATGACAGGGACTATAAAGAGACAGCATATTTCAGCCATATTTGCTTGTCTTCACTGACTTGCTTTGAAATCCAGATTTTAATTTTGGAATATCAGGTGTACTTGTGGTTCCTATAGAATTATAAGGTTGAACGGGAATCAGAGTCTTCATCTCTCAGGCCTCTCTTCTGTGGATGCAGCTCCCATCATTCTGTACAATACAATAATTTTTAATTCTACAACTGTTTATAACCTGCATAGTTCACATTTCTGTATAACTGTATATCTCATATTTCTGTATAGTTTTTCATATTTATATCCTGTTCATAGCCTGTACATAGCTTTTACTCACTACAGCCTGTACATACTTATAGTTATAGTATATTCATAACATACTTCATACCGTGTGCATTATAACATACCATAATAGACCCATTTCTGTAATATACTTACATATCTATATTATTGCTAATATATATTGTAATATATCTATATCATGGCTAAAGCACTTCTGGATGGATGCAAACTGCATTTCGTTGCCTTGTACCTGTGACATGTGCAATGACAATAAAGTTGAATTCTATTCTATTCTATATTAATTCAGTTGACAAACACCCGTCCCAGCTTTTGAGATTAGCATTAAAACCTTCAGTTTTGACAAATAATACAGTTAGAGTGGATCAGGTGACCCTGAATTTTCCCTTGAGAAGGGTCTGGCTGCAGCCACTGTGGAGCTCCACAGTAACCGGAAACACGTGACCTCCACAGTAACCGGAAACACGTGACCTCCACAGTAGGCAGAAATACGTTCCTGCGTGGATCATCGACTGTGGAAATCTTGCAAGTGGATCGTAAAGGTTGGGACAGAGTCTTTCATGTATAAATTTGCCGTTAATAATTATATAATTTTAGGAATCATCTAGTTTGCTTACACTGATTACGTTGGCACTTTGTTAGCGTTACAAAAACGGTCATACCTCTGAAGTATCTAAACTTTAGTAAGGAATGTGTGTACTTTTGACACCTCTGGTTAGCATTTAGTGGTCAGTTTCAAACGTATTTATTTTTTGCTTGTTATTGAACTACTTTTCACTATCTGTAACATCAATGCACATTGTTCCATTTACTGCATATTGCACTTTATTCATGTCTTTCATTCCACCTGCAAAAACATTGTAAAGGTCGTCACAAAGAGGTTTATATATGTATAAATACTAATATTCTCTATTCCATTCTGTTCTGCTTTTTTATTGCCCAGATTTTAGTTAGCCTTTGTTAAATTGTCTGTTATATGTCAATAGATACGTATGCCACAAATAAAAGTGTCTTGTAAATTATGTTTTTGTAAAGAATTTTCTCCACAAATCTCTTACATGCTAACTGTAATGTCTTATTTCTGCTAAAACCTGAACTTAAATGTGTATATGGTGTTTATTTGATTTTCTATTTGTTTTAGATGCTCATATCAATTTGGAGTTCTGCCTCCAAGCCAGAATTACAGGAATGCACAACATGTTGCAGAAGACTCTTTCACTGCCCTCTGTGCCCCACTTTCAGCCCTACTGTCAAGGCAAAGATTGAGGAGTATATAAATGGACACATTAAAAATGCTTTGCCTTTCAAAGGTATGTTGGTATTAAATATACCTCATAGTTAAAGTTATAAATATGCTCTTCATTTCAGCACTTCTGCAGTCTCTTTGTTGACTTAAAAGTTGCTTTTCACATTGTACAGTTCAGTGCATTCATCAGCCAGAGAAAAAAGCGTGTTTTCCTTAAATATTTTTTTTTTCCTGTTCACCACATTTCCTGACAGCTCTTGTGCTCCACACCATTTTGCTTTCATTATTGAGGATGGCTTGGATATTTTTGTTAATATGTACAATCCGATTGTTAGATAAACTGATTGCACCTTTAAATTACATGTTGTTGTTTGTTTTGTTTTTTTCTCTCTCTTACAGACAAAATGATATACCGGTGCACTTTCACTGCCCTGTCTGTAACATGACAGTAATACAGCGTGGGGATATGGCAAGGCAATTTTTCTCATGTCAGCATTCAGGACTGCTCCCCACTGAACTCTCCGTGGAGCCCCATCTCCCTCTCGATGTCTTGTCTCCAGTATCTAAACCATTTTCTGAATCTTCAGTAGAACATTCATGTGCTCGACCCTCTGTGCTAAATGAAACTGTGGCTTGTGGAAAGTCCTTGAAAATGAAACGCCCTCACTGTGGTCTTAGTCTTCTTAAAAAAAACTTCAAGGCTCACATGATGAGGAGGCATTCAAACAGATCAATAGATGTTTGCCTGGCCTGTCATCTGCAGTGTTTTTGTGTAGAGGGACTTTTTCCTCTTTGTTTTTCAGTTTGCAGAGGACATGGAGCTCTTTTTAAAAGCTTGTGCTGATGAGCAGGGACTACGGGTCAATGCGATGTTTGACATTTAATGGACAGATGAAGTCACTGGCTGTTTGTTTGTGTTTTTTATGTGGTGTTGTTTGTTTTTCAGTGTACAGAATTCCAGTTAAACTTATTATTAAATATTCACTTGTTTCCATGTCCATACTTATAGTAAAAAAATTAAGTGTAAATGCAACAGCATTGTTTATACTTGTAACTTCAGAGTAAAAAGCTTATTGTTGATATTAACATTAATATATTACCCTGTAATCAATAATATTTTTATACATTTTACGCATCAACCCTCTGGGCTCTATCCTGGCCATTTGTGGCCACTTGACTTCTCTTTTTTTTTTTTTTTTGACGACTACACTGCAGTGGACCAAAAGAATGACATAGGTTTGATCTTAAGGATCTAATACTTGTGTGTGTTTGTGCATGACATTGCAATGCAAATATGTATTTGCAAGATAAACTGAAATAAATTATGACGCATCAAATATTACACAGGCTGCAGTGAATTTTTGTTGATACTGGCTATTGAGATTTGAGTTTCCCAGTCAAACTTAGCTTTGAAGCACATGCTAAAAACACTTTTACTCTTGTACATTTCATAACAAGACACCATAGCCAAAATATTAACAAAATATATATTAATAAAAGATTCAAAGCTGCAGCACATACAGCAACAAACACTGTTAGTAAATGTGTCCTGGAGTTTATGCAGGTGCAGAAAGTGCTGTTGCTGTAAGTAAGCCTAACAGCTTCCAGATCACTTATTTTTCTGGAAAGATGGTAGGAAGGGCATCACTGCTCATTTCTACAATCTCCCAGATCTTGGAATACAAGCCTTTGTCCCATGAAACCACTTCACAGTACTAGGAGTCCACTAAAACCTATAAAGAGAGTGATCCTGGAAGAAATGGGGCACACACTAGTGACCTCAGCAATTGCAAGACAGCCTTTTCCCCGATGGGGAAAAAAAGGAAGTTTCATGAAAACATTAGGACTTTATCACCGTTTTATCTGAAAAGTTAATGGTAATATATAACCTAACTGGCTATAAAGAGTAAAAAATTTAGATACAATTTTGATTTTGATGAAAAGGACTGGTGCTATTTTAAAGAGTCACGTCGGTAAAAGTAGATAAATGTTTTAAGAAATATACATTTTATAGCATTTTGTGAACATACACAAAAAGTGGCCATTTTTGGCAACAAACAAGCTGAGAGAGAGTTTTATATTTTTTGCTCTCCTTGAACAAAAATAACAGTGCATAATAATCAATGTTGATGTTAATCAATTAGATGTCCCAGACTCTACTATTAATAATACAGCGGTCCCTCGTTTATCGCAGGAGTTACGTTCTAAAAATAACCCGCGGTAGGTGAAATCCATGAAGTAGTCAACTTTATTTTTTACAATTATTATAGATGTTAAGACTGTAAAACCCCTCACCACATGCTTTATACACTTTTCTCAGACAGGCATGAACATGGTCACACTTTTCTCTTTTGTTTAAACACTCTTAGAGTTCAAACCTTCGTAGAAACATAAGTCCAGTATTATGGAATGAAACCAAAAGGTGCCTTTGGCGGTGCAAAACGTATCGTCGGCATTGTTGTGTTTGTTTGGGAGAAAACCTACAAACATACAGTACAGCACTTCAGAGTTACACTGCTAGAAGATTTATGTAAATTCGACAAGCTAAACGCATTCTGTACTGTACAGCAGCAGTCCCCAGCCTTTTTTGCACCACGGACCACTTTAATGTCAGACAATATTTTCAGGGAACGACCTTTAAGGTGTCGCGGATAAATACAACAAAAGAATAAAAAAGAAACTGTGGTATTTTGTAAATATAATAATAAACGTGACTTGAGCTGTGCGCCAACAACAATCACAGTGACATCTCTGCTTCTTAACGCTCTCTTGTCGCTATGGTAACGCGTAAATAGTTCTTTCAAAATAAGACACACAACTACAACCATACATTTCACACCGGAGCCTCAACTCTCGCAGAACGGTACCAAAGGACTCCTATTAGGGACCGCTCCTGTACAGGAGACACTGGACTAGATTGATTGACAATGGTCTACAGCAATCAGAACGCACAACACGATGTGCTGTAAAAAAAATAAAATAAAAAAAAATCAGCGAAACAGCGAGTGTGGCGAAAGGTGCGCCGCGTTATAGCGAGGGACCACTGTACACTTTTGGCCACGAACAATTTAGGGGATGGTGAATTTTTTTGAACAAACCCAGAGTGTTAAAAAAAAAAAACCCCACTTAAAACCATTTTTATTTCTCAGCAGCATCAATAGTAGCAAAAACGCAATTTAGTTTTCGCTGTCAAAGTCGATTTAACTGAAGTTACGTGTTTCCGGCGACTGTGGAGGTCACGTGTATCCGGTTACTGTGGAGCTCCACAGTGGCTGCAGCCAGATGCTCTTGGGGTGCTTATTTGTGCTGCAATAAGCCTAGGCTCTTGCGGGCTTCCCATGATGTATGAATTTTTTCCTTCTTCACTCATTCTGTGTTTATACACCTCTCTGCATTTAATCATTAGTTAGTATGTATCTCTTGCACAGTGTATATGTTGTCCTGTCTCCTTTTCACCAACCTCAGCCAGTCATAGTAGATAGCTGTCTCTCCTTGAGCCTGTTTCTGCCAGATGTTTATATCTCTTCAAATGGAGTTTTTCCTTCCCACTCTCACTAAATGTTAGCTCATATGGGGTCATTAAATTGTTGTTGTTTTCTTTGTATTATTGTTGTGTTTTTACCCAGCAACATAAAGTCTCTTTAGGTGACTGCCGTTGTGATTTGGTACTAAATACATAACATTTAACTGCTAACACCGGAATTAATTAAATTGTATAAATTCAAATTATATATTCGTTATGATATACTCCTTGTCTTTTGAAATACTTTATTTTCTGTTTTTGGACACCTTTTAAAACAACATTCAATATTACATGAACAGAAGCTCTTCTATTTCATGAACTACCAAACTTACTGGTAGTAACACACACTGCAACTTGGAAACACCAGGGAACACTTAATTAAGGCACAATACAAAATATATAGGTGAATTGATTTTGCCTCTTCACCACATATGACACTGGATACTGTAGCTCCTGTGAAAAATAAGGCCTCAAATCAGAAGTACCTGACCCCGTGGTATAATTCTCACACACGTAGCCTAAAGCAGATAACTCGTTTGTGTGTTTTTGATCAGTTGAAGTCTTTGTTGTGGAGTCTGACAGCAGTAGGGAGGAAAGACCTGCAAAATCTCTCTGTCCCACACAGTGGGTGCCGCAGCTACTGAAGGAGCTGTTCAGTGCTGTTAGAGTTTCCTGCATGGGGTGGGAGGGATGAAAGCTTAGCCACCATTCTCCTGACACTCACCACCTCCACTGGGTCCAGAGGGCATCCTAGAACAGAGCTGGCCTGCGGATCAGCCTGTTCAGTCTCTTCCTGTCCCCAGCAGAGATGCTGCTGCCCCAGCAGACCACACCGTAAAAGATGGCTGCAAAGCATGCTGTAGGTATTACAGGTACTGCGCTGCAGTGGTTTGTATCATATCTATCTAATAGACTCCAATTTGTTCATGTAAATGGAGAGTCCTCTTCACACACTAAGGTCAGTTATGGAGTTCCACAGGGTTCAGTGCTAGGACCAATTCTATTTACATTATACATGCTTCCCTTAGGCAGCATCATTAGAAGACATAGCATAAATTTTCACTGCTATGCAGATGACACGCAGCTCTATCTATCCATGAAGCCAGGTAACACACACCAATTAGTTAAACTGCAGGAATGTCTTAAAGACATAAAGACCTGGATGGCCGCTAACTTTCTGCTTCTTAATTCAGATCAAACTGAGGTTATTGTACTCGGCCCTGAAAATCTTAGAAATATGGTATCTAAGCAGATTCTTACTCTGGATGGCATTACCTTGGCCTCCAGTGATGCTGTGAGGAACCTTGGAGTCATTTTTGACCAGGACATGTCCTTCAACGCACATATTAAACAAATATGTAACACTGCTTTCTTCCATTTGTGCAACATCTCTAAAATTAGAAATATCCTGTCTCAGAGTGATGCTGAAAAACTAGTTCATGCATTTATTACTTCCAGGCTGGACTACTGTAATTCATTATTATCAGGATGTCCTAAAAACTCCCTGAAAAGCCTTCAGCTGATCCAAAATGCTGCAGCAAGAGTCCTGACAGGGACTAGAAAGAGAGAGCAGATTTCTCCTATAATGGCTTCAGTTCATTGGCTTCTTGTTAAATCCAGAATTGAATTCAAAATACAAGGTCTTAAATAATCAGGCCCCATCCTATCTTAATGACCTTGTAGTACCATATCACCCTATTAGCGCACTTCGCTTTCACACTGCAGGCCTACTTGTTGTTCCTAGAGTATTTAAAAGTAGAATGGGAGGCAGAGCCTTCAGTTTTCAGGCCCCTCTTCTGTGGAACCAGCTTCCAGTTTGGATTCAGGAGACAGACACTATCTCTACTTTCAAGATTAGGCTTCAAACTTTCCTTTTTGCTAAAGCATATAGTTAGGGCTGGACCAGGTGACCCTGAATCCTCCCTTAGTTATGCTGCAATAGACGTAGGCTGCCGGGGATTCCCATGATGCATTGAGTTTTTCCTTTCCAGTCACCTTTCTCACTCACTATGTGTTAATAGACCTCTCTGCACTGAATCATACTTGTTATTAATCTCTGTCTCTCTTCCACAGCATGTCTTTATCCTGTCTTCCTTCTCTCACCCCAACTGGTTGCAGCAGATGGCCGCCCCTCCCTGAGCCTGGTTCTGCCGGAGGTTTCTTCCTGTTAAAAGGGAGTTTTTCCTTAACACTGTCGCTAAAGTGCTTGCTTATATGGAATAATATGTTTGTTGTGTTTTTCTCTGTATGTATAATTGTAAAATCGAACTTACAATATAAAGCGCCTTGAGGTGACTGTTGTTGTGATTTGGCGCTGTATAAATAGAATAGAATAGAATAGAATAGAATAGAATAGAATAGAATAGAATAGAATAGAATAATGTACTTCAGACCGGGAGATTGGCAAAATGTATAAATAGGATGGCGATTAGGGGAATTGGAGACAGCTGCATAACACAGCAGGGATACATTGGGAATAAGAAGACAGTGGAAGTGAGACTCAACACAAGAAAGAGACAAGAGGCCAGCAAACTAAAACACAGACTAAGACACACGAGCTTGACACAGACAAAACCATAAACAGACATGAAGACAAGACTGGCTTTAACACTAGAGTATTTTCACAAGTGTTCCATCCACTTGTGGAAACTGAAGAAGAACTACACTAAAAAGTAATATGGAACTGAAAACAAAAGAATACATAATGTAAACATATCATCAAATAATCCAGGACTCACAAACAATGATATGATGGTCAGAACTATAAAGAACAAAACTGAGAAATGCTCGGTAAACTGACCAAGGACTATGTCATCATGTCATTTTTTAATATCATAGTTAATGTGTCCTGATTTGTAGATAGTGCCATCTTACAAATACCAGGAAATCCAACTGGGTGACAAGCCAGAGTTGTCTGCCCACACACCCACTGACTAGAAAAAGGGTCCAGGACTCTTCAAGCTGGGATACAGGCATAATAGAAAAAGATGTAAACAGACTGAAGGTCATCAGGAATGTATAGTCTGTTGTTGCTGCTGCTGTCAGACTTTTTAATTCATCCACTTGTGTCAGACACATATTGAACAGGAATAAACATGACTCACTGCCCTCTCTCAGTTTGTATACCACAATGTTTGCTTAGACACCTGTATGCTTATATTGTTTATTATATCCCAGAAACATTAAGGTTAAAACTTGTGTTCCTATGTCTATATATAAGTTTATTTTCATATCTCTATATTAATCTATTTATAGCTCCATTCCCTCACTTCATTTTATACAATTGCTTTGTTCCTGCATGAGAGCTATTTAAAGTGGTTTCACACACAGTGCCTCCAGATGAATACAGAGTAGTTTTGGACAGCAGAGGCTGGAGAATGGTATTGCTCTCTGTGTGAAAAATAACTACTTATTTGAAATGAAGACGAATGTATGTTGTCAAGGCAAAAAAGTTTTTTCTATTAAACAGTACATTGCACAATGACTGAAAATGCAACGTACTGTTTATAGAGCGATCATGGCTCAAGAATTGGCAGTTCGTCTTGTAACTGGAAGGTTGCCGGTTCGAGCCCTGGCTCCCACAGTCTCGGTCGTTGTGTCCTTGGGCAAGACACTTCACCTACTGGTGATGGCCAGAGGGGCCGATGGCGCGATATGGCAGCCTTGCTTCTGTCAGTCTGCCCCAGGGCAGCTGTGGCTACAACTGTAGCTTGCCTCCACCCGTGTGTGAATGAATAGTGGAATTGTAAAGCGCTTTGAGGGTCTCGAAAAGCGCTATATAAATGCAATCCATTATTATTATAAGATAGGGGAAACCTGCAGTCAGCTGAGACCGCAGAAGTCACTTGGATGAGTGACGAAACTTTTCTCCCATTGAAAACACTACGTCCAGATGAACAGAATCAAACTTTAGGGATTTAATTACCTGGATGATTGAGCATGCATCAAGACATTCTCCGTGTTGTTTCTGAATTCTTTGTCTCCTTATGAATAATGTATATAATTTTCAATAATTTCATGTAAATTTAAGTCTTATTAATAGAAACCGAGGAAAGAATGTAATTTGTTTTTACACTTCTTGATACTTGGATATGGGGATTAATAGGTAGTTATTTATATCTTTTCATTATTTTCTGTATTTCAAACTGTAAATTAAGCTTGTTTGGTTATATTTTTTATTCCATTCTTGTAATTTTTCATGCTTGTACTTTTAATACATTTTTGATAACATAAAAATAAATTCTGAGAGATACCTGCATTGTGTGTTACATTGGTAAAGTATAATATATTGCATTAGAAACTTTCACAGGATCAGTTCTGGACTATATCAAGTTCTGTATTGCAAATGTGACTGTGGACAAAAGCATTCAGGTTTTCCCAAACCAAAAACCCTGGATGACCAGCGAGGTGCACTCACTCCTCAAAGCCCGTGATGCCAACTTTATATCTATTGACAGAGCTCTGTACAGGTCTGCTCGAACTGACCTGAAAAGGGGTCCCACCTGTCCAGCAACATCACACGAGAGGTGTGGCAGGGAATAATAGACATCATAAACCACAGAGGCAGCACTGCGAAAACAGAAAACCTGAGTGTGCAGCTGGCAGAGGAAATAAACCGCTTCTTCGCCCGCTTTGAAACACCACAACAGCAGCATTCATCTGCCTCAGCCCTGCTCCCATCCTCATCCTCACCTGGTTCCTGCACTGCTCCACTCACTGTAACGGAGCACGATGTCAGATGTGTGCTCCTAGCAGTGAACCCCAGGAAGGCGGCCGGTCCAGACGGAATACGTGGTAAAGTGCTAAGAGCGTGTGCCCACCAGCTCACCCTCATCTTCACCAGAATCTTCAACCTCTCACTGGATCAGGCAGCCATCCCATCCTGTCTAAAATCAGTCACAATCATCCCAGTGCCGAAGAAGTCTCCCATCACCAGCCTGAATGAATTACCGCCCTGTGGCCCTCACAATCATGAAATGCTTTGAGAGACTAGTCCTTCAGCACACCAAGGATTACCTCCCCCCAGAATTCGACCCCCACCAGTTTGCATACCACGCAAACAGATCCACAGAAGACGCCATCACCCTCCACTCGGCGCTGAGTCACCTAGAACAGCGGCAGAGCTACGTCAGAATGCTCTTCGTGGACTACAGCTCAGCCTTTAATGCAATCATCCCAGACATCCTCTGCTGACCTTCCACCACTCGCCCATTGAGAGCCTGCTAAGTTATTGCATCACAGTATGGTACGGCAGCTGCACTAAGGCGGATAGAGCCAGCCCACCAGCATGTTTGCACTGAGTAGGAGATGCTCTGTATCTCACTGTACAACTGTATAGTGACAAAGGTATTCGATTCTATTCTAAAAATTGCTATAAACAGAGGAACCCAAACTGATGAAAAATGGCGAATATTTTTTTTCAAATGACTATTTTTAGTGCATTTTTGATATAGAAGCAGAATGACAGAATGTTAAAAGAAGTTACTTTTAGTCACTCTAAGCTGGGCATTGTGTTCTCTGGCTGTTCAAAGCCATGGAACTTTAGACTTTCCAAGCAAATAATGATGGCCATACTGATGTTCTTTTCAGTACATTTTACTTTATGTTCATTTTCATTTTTATGATGTCTCTATTTTTACATAATTCCTCCCACATAGCAAAATTGGTATGGCCTGGATCTGTCCCACACAATGTGCTTACACATGGCCCGCATACTGCAAAGAATGACGGCCTTTTGGTGGCCCAGATCTGGTTTACCAGAGGTGGCCCACACATGGGCCAGCTGCAGACACCCTGCTGGCCCTGTGCTGGCCCAGAACAGTTTCAGCTCTGGCCCCAGATGTCAGCCTAATGTGTACCTTAATCAAGCCATGTAATAACAACATGTGCTGGAACATAATAGTGCAAAAGTAACATGAAGAAACTCTGTTCAGAGAGTGAATGGACTGATTCATATATACCGCTTTTTTACTCTCCCATATTACTCAAAGTGCTCTATACAACATGTCACATTCACCCAATTTCTCTAAACTGAGTGTTTCCTAACTACATTCACACTCTTGACACGCAGACTGGAGGAGCCAGGGATTGAACCACTAACCTTCTGATGAGTAAGTGACCTGCCCTACCTCCTGAGCTACAGCTACCAGGTGGTAAACATGAGTAAACCCTCACTATGTTTTGGATAAAGTGTACACTCACAAACTTGACAAACCTGCATGTGAAACGTTGGCTACCATAGCAGTATAGTATTGCAACATGGCATTTGTGTCTTCTAACTAAAACAGGAAAATAGGAACATAAATAGTGCCATCATTGCCAGACCCGGCCCACATGTGGTTGACATACACCCTGCCATGACGCCAGTCAGTCAGAAGTGCCAGCTTGATGCCGGATCCAGGGAAGACCTGTTTTCTATGAGCCTGGGCCACATAAACCAAACCACAATCGGGCCAGATGTGGCATGCCATCACATAAACAGGGCCATCTACGGCAGGCCTGGCCCATATCTGGATGACATACCACTTACCATGCCAGAAGTCAGCCAGCAGTGCCGGCTTGACACCAGATCCAGGCAAGACCTGTCTGCTATGTGGGATGACTTGTTCTTTTGGCGTTTTAGTTGTGGATTATGTCTGGGCTGTGTCTCTTGCCCTTTCAGTATAATATTGTTTTCTTGTGCTTCTAAGTGTCCCCTTGTTTCCACTATGTTTCTTTTTAGGTTATGTATTATGGGTTAGGGATATTTTGTATGTTGTTTTTGTTTAATAAAACCGCTTTTTGGACTATTCCCTGATGTGCCTGAGTTCTGTTATTTAGTGTCACTTTGAAAGGCACACAGTCAGCCTTGACATATAATTGTTCTTTCAATTTTTGATAAAGATTACAGTGGATTGAGATGTAACTTGGCCCAGAGGTACAGTAGGTCGCCCAGAGGAAGAATGTTGAAAGTTGGACATCAACTACTAAGGCTGATTTTTAATGAAGTTTTGAAAATGACATAATTATAGTTTATTAACTGTATTGCATTGGATACAAGTTTCCTGTAATTTCTGAGGAATATTACAGTGAATCTGTCTGAAACTTGGCACAGAGGTACAGTAGGTGTCCCAGAGGAGGGATGTGTTGAAAGTGGGACCTCAACTACTAAGGATGATTTTTAATGAATTTTTGAAATTGACATAATTCTATTGTATTGACTGTATTGCATTGAATACAAGTTTGCTTTAATATCTGAGGAATTCTACAGTAAATCTGGCTGAAACGTGGCACAGAGGTACAGTAGGTGTCCCAGAGGAGGGATGTGTTGAAAGTTGGACATCAACTACTAAGGCTGATTTTTAATGAATTTTTGAATATGCAACCAGACTGTCACTTTGGTTGTATTGGGGCTTTCACCCCAACCGGTCGCAGCAGATGGCCCCGCCCCTCCCTGAGCCTGGTTCTGCCGGAGGTTTCTTCCTGTTAAAAGGGAGTTTTTCCTTCCCACTGTCGCCAAAGTGCTTGCTCATAGGGGGTCATATGATTGTTGGGTTTTTCTCTGTATTTATTATTGTGCGATCTATTGTACAATATAAAGCGCCTTGAGGCGACATTTGTTGTGATTTGGCGCTATATAAATAAAATTGAATTGAATTGAATTCCATTGCAATTTGTGTGCGCGCGCGCGGGTCTAGGCTTTCAATCGGGATATAAAGCGAAAAGGCGCTACTGTAAAGACTGGTGTAAAAGCGCAAGGAAATTTATGCGGCGGAGAAGAAGCGGCTGGCTTGACCGCGGCTCACAAATGACGGCTCACTTGACCGCGGTTGAAATACGCCGACAACACTGAGAGTAACATCCTCCTCTCTGCTCCTCAGTGCTCTCTGGTCGCTATGGTAACGCATAAATATTTCTTTCAAAATAAGACGCACAACTACAACACGTGAAAGACGCAGGTAGGGATGGGTATCGAAAACCGGTTCTTGTTGAGAACCGGTTCCCACTGTTTCAATTCCTTGGAATCGTTTGCCATTTTTCCAAACGATTCCCTTATCGATTCCAGTCGCCCCGAATGACGTCACCACGTTGCGGAGCGTCGGAGCGTACCTGGCAGGAAACACGGCGCCTAAGCGGCTCAAACGCTTAAAAGTTTGTTTATACTAGATATTTCATTAAGGGAGGAAACACTACGAATATGCAAAAGCATTTGCTCACAAAACACGCGATGAATTTAAATGAATGTCTTTAATTCCGCTCCGGACTCGTGAATCTCAACCCAGCAGCAGCAGCGGTAACGTTTAACGCCCTCTCCGTTAATGCCGCAGGTAAATAATCAACTAACAGTGCATATTATGTTAGCGCGATCTGCTTTATTACAAAACCTGCCATTGTGCATTTAGGTGACCATGATGAGACGGACAGACAGAGTCTGGCTGGCGCTCGCTGGCAGTTGTCGCTGCAGTCTACCGGTAGCGTCTCTTTTCAGGCCCGCATGTCACCAAGCAGTGACTAGTTTGTGGTCAAAACCTTGCAGCCATTTGCCACAGCAGATGGTAAGTGAATGTGTTTAATTGTAGGCAGGGACATTACTGGATATTCTTGTGTAATTGCTACAGAATAATTTATGTTATACTTTGTTAATGCTACAGAATAATTTATGTTATGTTAAGAATATTTATTTTACATTTACAATTTTTTTTCCTGGGGACCCTGTGACATCCCATTGAAGAGCCGTAGGCTGTGGATCTCTTAAGATCTCACTGTTGGGTTTGTAAGGCCATGTTACTCCTAAATTTCTATCTTGTTCAAAGAGAAGATATAAAACAGTTCTAAGCTAATCGACCTTAGTGTTCTCCTTTTTAAAAACAAGAATCAATAAGAGAATCGATAAAGAATCGAATCGTTAAACAGAATCGAAAATGGGATCGGAATCGTTAAAATCTTATCAATACCCATCCCTAGACGCAGGGCAACCGAGTTAACGATAAAAACCCTGAAAACCATGAATTTCACACCCGAGCCTTAACTCTCGCAGCCCGGTACCAAACGACTCACGGACCGGTCCATGGCCCGGGTGTTGAGGACCACAGATTTATATCACGAAACTCAACAAAGAGTCCAGATCAAGGGCGTAGATTTGGTTGTGGCATTGGTGGGGATGGATAATTCAACCACCGAACCCAGACATGGTCTACTGGTGCCCCACACAACAACTCAATGTCCACTATGTGAAGGAGACAAACACATGCCTTCTCCTCTCGTTAACTGAGATAAACTGCTGGCATATTTGTTGTACATCTATACTGTCCAGTCTCTCCTGGTGGACATGACATACAGCAGCATTGTTTAATCTCATTTGAGTCATTGTTGACCTTGCCCTGTTTTTAAGTCTTCTGAGGGCACTGAAGCTTCTTTCAGCCTCAGCCGAGGATACTGGGATGACTAAAAGCAGCCTGACAAGGCTTTCAACTTGATCAAACAGACCCCTCACCTCCACCGGCATTCCCCTAATGATAGTAGACACTTCTGTACTAGATGTAAAGGTATATTTGGATCTGAACATGGCTAGCTGAACCTTTAGACTGTCTGTTAATTTCTGGGTAACGATCACGATAATGCCATCCACCTCTCCAGTGAGCAGAATTTCCTCCAGTTTCTGTAAGACACCTAGATCTGGCTGGTTGAACCTCTCCTGAAACTGAACATCAACACTATCCAGCACTTTGTAAAACTCTGCTCTGTAATGCTCTTCAGGTGACTTGGGAGTGTGCTGGCTAGCCCCGCCAGCATATCGTTTTGGTGGCCGTCTCTGGTGAGGAATCTGAATGGGCTCAATACCAAGGGAGTCCACCATTTTTGCTGCTTTGTCAAACGTCTGATGGAATCTTTCTTCATTTCTTTTGAACTGTAGAGTGGATCTGACACACTCTATTGAGCATCTCATTCCTGCAATGGTTGCAGTCCGTTTTTGCAGGGACTTGTTCAGACTAGAGATGGACCGATCCGATATTAGGTATCGGTATCGGTCCGATACTGACGTAAATTACTGGATCGGATATCGGCGAGAAATAAAAAATGTAATCCGATCCATTAAATATCAAAAAAGCACCTCTCAAAACTTGCAACACAGCGTAACTCGGCTCATAACCGTAGCAGGTCGGAGCAGTATGCCTCACGTGATAGAGCGGCTGTGTGTATTTGTAGCCTCACTAGCAAACCAGCATTTCATCTCCGAGGAAGTTATCCCAGAGAGAAGTAAAGCACGTGTGTAAGTTCATCTCTGAATGTTTGTAAAGCGTACCTGCGTTAAGCTTAACAACCGATATATGGAGCGACTGCCTCTCGCTCTCTCCCTCTCCTGCCGCTACTTCATGAAACTCCTTAATGATCAGCTGATCGGCTTTTCTGTCGCGAGTCCGTCTCTCTTGTTTGTTTTTGGCCCACTTTGCACCACAAGGAGGAAAACAGCAGCTGAACAACAGCAGCGAGTTTAACCTTGATAAGCTGTTGTTAGAATTTATTTAATATTACTTTCCACACCAGGATCGTTTTCACGTAGCTGACGGCTGGTAACTGTGCAGGGGCGGATCTAGCAAAGTTTAGCCAGGGGGCCGATAGGGCATTAAAAGGAAAAGGGGCACAAAGACATACTTTTCTTTCTTATTCTCATTTAAAATGTCGAGCTTGTAATAAATAATTATCTGAATCTTACACCCAAAGTTTTAATCTGATGTAAAATGTATAGAAGTCCATTACTGTATATAGTAACTGTTAAATGTCTAATATACCCCAGTAAGCTATAGTACTTTTTCCTTTGGGAAGATACCATCTGTGAATTCTGCAATTCTGTAGTAGAAAGATGTTGAATCTATTTAATTATTCTTGAAAAATAATTTATTTCTGTGCCTTTTTTTCCACACTGCATCAAATTAAAGTTGATTATGTCGATTAAGCATCATGAAATGGAGGGTGGGCGGTGGTTCCCTATATTTTTTTTGTTGGGAGTTTGCAACCCTATTAGTTAGGTTGCTTAATATTTCTGCTAAGTACTCTTTAAAATACCAGAATAGGGAGGATGGAGTAGGTTTAAGCTTATTGGATTGATCAGTATTGCTGAACTATGAAATATTTTGGGTGCAGTGTATTTTTTACATACAGGTATAACAGAATAGCTTTAGTGTTGTTGTTTATTTAAACTTGAGTATGAACTTATACAAAATGCAGCAAGATATTAAAAAAAACAGTTTTATTGATTAAAAAAAACACATTATATCGGATTAATATCGGTATCGGCAGATATCCAAATTTATAATATCGGTATCGGTATCGGACATAAAAAAGTGGTATCGTGCCATCTCTAGTTCAGACATTCTAGCTCCTCAGTAACTTCCAATGCCATAAGAAGTCCAAGCACTGTTTTGCCCTTTTCAAACCTCTCATGCAATCCATTTGCCCTAGCACTTGTGCTAGATCCAGCTGCTGCCATCTCCTCTAAACTAGTCAAAATACTGTCATACTGAGACAGCACTGCTTTGATAGCAGTTCCCCTTACAGTCCACCTGGTTGGGCAGAGAGGTCTGAGTGATACTGATGGTCCCTCTGAATCTGCTGCAACTGCTGAAAACATAGCTTTGAATCTTCCAGACTGTTTGCATAATGACCCCAGATCATGTACCCACTCTAAAGCATCACGTATTACAGAACTAGCCTGACATGCAGCCTGTGTAATTAAATTCAGGCAGTGAGGCCCACAATGCACGTACAATGCCAGTGGCTGTTGTTTCTTCACTTCTGCCTGAGCACCTGAATAAACTCCTGGCATGTTCGCAGCACCATCATAGGTCTGACCTCTTAAACGTGACATCGGCAAATTCAGCCTCAAAAGCACATCCACAGCTGTTCTAGCTATCTCCACTCCAGTAGTTCCTGAAACCTCATATAAACCTACAAAAACTTCATGTGGAACCAGGTCCTCATCCACATTTCTAAAACATATGGACTCTTGCTCTCTTCCTGTGATATCTTGAGTACCATCTATAATGATAGAGAACTGCAGGACAGATAGAGACTGGATAGTTTGTGCAATATAAAAACAAAGAATTCCCTTCACTGCATGGCTATAATGAAGCCGTGGATACTCTTTGTACCACCTCTCTTGAAAATGCAGGACCCTACTGGACAATGTTTGAACTGGGATGCATTTAGGGTTAGGCTGGTTTGGCTTATTGTCCGAAATATCTTCACTTGTACTCTGTTCTTCATTGTTGTGACCTTCACTGCCACTCTCCCTGCCGCTGTCCCTGTTGCTCTCCCTGTCGCTTGCTACAGGTGTACTGGTTTCCTTAGAAATAGACCACATCATACAATTAGCTATACTGTAACACTGGTCATATGACAATACATAGCTTATGTAACTTCATGAGAACAGAGAACCACTTACTGTAGATAGATTACAGTGGATATAAAAAGTCGACACACATGTTCAAATGCCAGTTTTTTGTCATTTAAAAAAATGACAGCAAGTCAAATAATTTCACAACTTTCTCCACCTTTAATGTGGCCTATTACAGTATGTGTAACAATTGAGTTTAACATCCAGGCATCCATGAAAATGGAATTTATGACATTTAATGGCGTTAGAAGTTAGAAGCTAGCGAGCTAACTTCCTGCTATCTAAATACAATATAGCATGTCCTGACTGCGGGATTTTGGAAACAAATTCAAATGTACAGCTCTGCTATCACTTCCAACATAAATGAAGACAGAAAACTAAACAGCAGTGACGTTTGTAAGGTTACTGAAGTTTGGCTAGCTGGTATATAATGATGTGCTACGTGACCGCTAGTGACACAGCTATGTTAGCATAACATAAACAAGCTAACATTTTTTCCACTCGATAAAAGTTAACGTGAGTGTTCTCGGTGGTCAGGAACAAATGTAATCGCATGGCAGGATGCTGTAAAAGGACTAAACTTCAGCCAGGAGAACAAGTGAGATAATCCATCCACAATACGAGGTTAGTCATTCATATACTGCTGCATGGGCTGTGCTGTAGTTATATCGTAAGGTTTTAAAAACTGAGCTTAAATAAATGATTAGCAGTAATAAAAGCCGAGGGAGGTCAACAGTGATCACTGACTGTTTTAGGAGCTTTTTGAGATTAAACAGAAGAAAATACAAAACATTAAACATGTTAACAACACAAAAGCCATATTAAACGCAGACTACTTTAGGCCCGGAAGTAGGATTCGTCACGTCATCACTGAACAACCGGATACCAATCAGTGTTGGCACAAAACCTTCGGCCTTCTGTTAGAAAGCAGATGATAAGGAGGAACTTGATCTTTCAGCACAGCAATGACCCAAAGCACACATCCAGAACAACAACAGAATGGCTTCACCAGAATAAGACTGAGGTTTTGGAAGAGACCAGACATGAATCCCATCCAACATCTGTTGGGTGATCTGCAGAGGGCTGTGCACAGGAGATGTCCTCGCAATCTGTCCGATTTGGAGGGTTTTTTTTGCAAAGAAGAGTAGGCAAATATTGCCACATCAAGATGTGCCACGCTGATAGGTTGCTACCCAAAAAGACTAATTAGTGTGATAAAAGGCAAAGGTGCCGCAAAAAAGTATTAGTTTAAGGGTGTGCATATTTGTGCAACCAGGTTATTTTAAGTTTTTTATTTTTTTTTTCTCCCCCCTTTAAAGGTTTCTGTTTGTTTTTCAGGTGCATTGTCACATAAAGGTGGAAGAAGTTTTGGAACTATTTAACTTGCTGTCATTTTTTTACATGACAAAAACCTGGCATTTGAACATGGGTGTGTAGATTTTTTTATAGCCACTGTACATGTGTTTTATCCTCAGATTAAAATTATTATTATGTGCTTGATGTGCCTCCCCTTTGACCCTGGCTCTTCCCCTCTGACTGTACTAGGACATATTACCACCTGATAAAATAACACATTGATTCGTGCCATATAAAAAGTGAGACTTGTCAATTCAGATTCTTTGTCAAATAATAATAATAATAATACATTTTATTTGAAAGCGCCTTTTAAAACACTCAAGGTCACTGTACACAGTAGAGTAAAAAGCAACATGAAAGCAAAGAGTTTACACAATCATAAAACATAAACAAATTTAAAATAGCCAAATGGAGAGGTTATGTGGGATAAGCTATTTTGAACAAGTGGGTTTTGAGTTGGGACTTAAAGAGAGAGAAGGTAGAGATATTTCTTAAATCAGGAGGTAGGGAATTCCAAATAGACACTAATGAATCAATTTACATCAGGAGCCTAACAACTGTCATGACAATACTAGTTAATCTATAGCACCAAATCATCAGTCAGTCACCTGTGACCTTGCCTCTTCACCTCTGTCCGAGCTACAACATGGCAGAGCTGCCTCTGTCACCTGATAAATAACAGTGAGACATTCCAAATACATGCAGTCACACATGTGCTTCGAATAGAGTAATGAACCAACAAGTCATCATCCAATTTCACCTGTGATCTTGTGTCACCATTTCTCTCTGAGCTTTGTGTTGGTTCTTCTGTCACCTGACAAATAGGACATACATGACAATAAGAATAAAACATGTAGCTGCTTCAGTGTTTCTGTCAATTTGTGCAGATCTTGACTCATCAGTAATGTTTGTAGGGTGAGTGCATTTTTAAAACAATTTGTGCAAACTGCACTACAAGGTGGAATATTTGCAAAATCATGACTACCTCATGATATTTCGTCTCAAAAATTAACCCTATGTCAGTGCCATTAGGATGAAATTATCATGTGACCAACATTTTAACGTTAGACATAATTCTAACAGCCTCTGTAAACTAATATCCTGGCTTGCTCGAGGCTGCTGTTTTCTCTGACAGTTTCAATCAAAATTAGAAATGCTACTCTGACATAACTAATAGTGCTGCATGTTGTGCAGTTAGTTTCCAAAACACGTTATTCATGGTTACATACAATTTTAGACTGATGTGGGCCAAAGCCTAGCATAGCCTGTAACGTTATTATGACGGACACATTTTATGAGTGAACTTGACTTTGGCAATCGCATCCAAATGGACGGCACATTTAAAAGCTACAAAGTAAATGGTAAATGGACTGATTCTTATATAGCGCTTTTCTACTCTCCCGGAGTACTCAAAGCGCTCTATACAACATGCCACATTCACCCAGTCACACCCATTCTCACAAGCACTACCTCTATACTGAGTGCTTTCTAACTACACTCACACACATTCATACTCCAATGGATGCATCTGAGAGCAACTTGGGGTTAGTATCTTGCCCAAGGACACTTGGCATGCAGACTGGAGGAGCCTGGGATTGAACCTCCAACCTTCCCATCAGTAGGTGACCTGCTCTACCTCCTGAGCTATTGCCAGCCCATGTGTAAGCCCATGTTTCATTGCTGCACATGAAACATGGGCTTACACAATAATGGTCATGAGCGTAGATGCAAAGGCAGCTCTTAAGTGTATAGAATAAAGTGCTATATATGTGTGTATAAAGAGTGAATGTGGCATTCTGAGTGGTCGGTAAGTAGAGCCAAGTCCATGGTGAGCCAAAACTCAAGACTGTGACTAAGTGGGCTGAGAGTGCCTCACCTGCCAACTATAATTTAGAAGTAAACACAGGGACGTCACAGCATGAAACAGGGCTTTGGTTTAAAATGTTTACATTTATAAACTTAAAAAAGAAAAAGATTTAAATTTCTAATAAATCACATTTTAAATATAATTATCATTACTTGAATTAGAATGGTCAGTGGCATCTTTGTAAAGTACTTATATGAGCTTTTGAACTAGACACTGACACTACTGCTACTGTTGTCTAAGGAGCTTGGAAAGAAAAGCGTCTGGACTTCTTTAAGTTGCTTGAAGACGTTTCACCTCTCATCCGAGAAGCTTCTTCAGTTCTAGGGTCAAATGGTGGAGAGTCCCAAATTTAAGCCCTATGGGAGTGTCCCCCCCAAGAGGGACAAAGGACCCCCTAATGATCCTCTTCAGGAATCTCACCGAACCTGAAAAGAAAGTGTTAGCCAAAGGACTTAATTTTGCCATTTCTCCTCAACAGTTGCCCACAGTGGACCTCATCACAGCCACAGAAACCGCCATAAGGATTAATAAATGATCACAAACTGAAGCAGAGCAAATCAGGATGAAAGTTTCAGCCACCCTCTCCAGTGCTGAAGTCCCTCCATGTAACCTCACAATACAAGAGAAGAAGGCCGTCGCTTCCCTGAGCAAAGACCACCTTACCATTACCAGCTGGCAAGGAAAGATGCACTGTTGTTCTCAACACAACAGATTACCACACAAAGATCACTACTCTCCTCAGTGACAACAATACCTACTGTGGTGGCGCGAATGAGGGATAACTGGGGACGGTAACTAAGATGTTGACAACACCACCTGGGGGAGGGAGTTATACCCCAGGAAAGATTTCTCTAGCTAATGTAAGTGTTACACTGGCTACCAAAGCCCACAGACAAATCAAAATTTATTAAGAAAAACTACTAAAAGCATAAAATTGTAAAATCAGAAAGGTACCTAAGGTAGCAGGGTTGAGTCGTCAAGGTCCACCCTACTATATGCCACATTATGATAAACGCAAGAGTCCCACTTACCACTCTCTAAAGGGCAATACTAAAATGAGTAGCTTTCCTGGAGAGATCTGCAGTGTCTAGCTGCCTAATGCTCTCAGCCACCTTGGATGGACAAGACTGCCAAATGCCTCCGTCTGGTAGTGAAGCGCAGCTGTTTCTTATAAGCCCACTAATTGTCAGCTGGGAAGGTGTGGATGTTAGTGGTGCATTCGTGGACATCACGTAAAATCCTACCCCAGAATCTACTTCACTACAATCTACCCCCGGGATTTGAATCGTCGTCCCGATGATTGACACTCACTGCCAAGGTCTAAACAGGGTAACTGTATTAGGCACAGGTGCCTGGGAGTTCACAGCCCCTATTACTCTACTTCCTGCTACCTGGGGCAAATGATGCAGATTCGAGTCTCCCAGCATTACCACGGGTAGTCCTACGTAAAGGGGCTATATTATTGTGAACACCAGCCATAACTGCCAGCTGATCAGTGCAAGCCGACACCACAGGGGACGTTTAGGGTTCTAGCTCGTCTGGTCTACGAGGGCTAGGAGTCTCTGGTCTTGGGTGGCAATTGCTTGGGGCAGGAGTAGGTTCAGAAACCAATAAAAACCACTCGCCACCTTGCATAGGTTCCTCTACAGGGGCAGTAGTGTACACGGACCCATTTTGGTCAGGGACCTTAAGCACTTTATACACCACTGAACTCGAAGCACCCTTAATTTTATCACGACCTCTGAGCCCAACTTTCTTCAGATAAACCAGCTGACCTTCCCGCAGGGGAGCATCCTTTGCTTGCTGGTCGTGGCGCGTCTTACGCCAATCAGCTACAGGGATTTGCTTCAGTTGGGATGCAGGCAAATGGCCCCCCACACACATTAAGATGGGTTTGTGCATCTTTAGCCAACTGGCATGGCTCACACTTCTGGCACCACCGTTGGATGTCTCCTACTGGGTACATCCCTACCCAGTAGCACCATTGAGAAACCACATCTACTGTGCTCCGAACACCCTGATAACCATGCTCCTGGCGCACTTGCTGCAAAACCTGACCCTGAAGGGACTTGGGCAGCAATACCTGCAGTGTCTCTCCTCTCCTTGGATGACAGACCTTCCGATATAACACGCCATCCCGCTCCACTAACCTACTCCATTGCCTGACCAACCCGAGGGCCAGCCTTGAAGTGCGACCACGCTCCTTGGCATCAGGGCCCCGCGTCCGCCTCCAAAATTGCAGAAACTCCCGGATCATGGGGTCAGTCTCCTGCAACATACGAAGGTCAGACAATGCATACCCAGGGAAGACCGAAGTAATGGCTTTAACAGCGGGGGTTACTGGTTTCCTACCAATAACCGGCGGCAACGGGTCAGGTAGTACAGATTCTGAGCCTAGGATGCCCCCACCTGAACCTCGGCTCAATGGTTCAGGGAGTGGAAGTTTCCCTGCATGGAAGAACAAACAACATTACTTAAACTGGCTTGCGCTGCTGTACCAGCTGACTGCACAGGCATGAGTGTGGGCTCACCAGGGCACTCTCTGGCAAAATGCCCAACCTTCTGGCACCGTCTGCAAATGACAGCCTTGTTACGTGAGGCAGGATATGGTTTGGAAGCACTATTCAAAGCAGCAAGACTCCTTGCGAGCTGATTCAACTGCTCTTGCTGACTTTTAAGAATCTCTTTTAACTCCTGTATTTCAGATTCATAGGGTGCAATACCTGCCGGACTACCTCTAAAAGGGACCTCCTGGACAGTGTGCTGAAAGCCTAGCACCAGGGGAACCGAGTAACTTCTATCCCTCCCGCCCCCGGCATACCTCCACACTCCCATAATATAGTCTCACGACAAACATCCATCAAGGTGGCAGTAGGGTAGCCGCGGACATACTGTTTTAATTCTCTGCGTAAGAAACAATCAAGCACATTTTCAACAAATTGGTCTCTAAGCAACACATCTTTGTTCAGCAGAACATGAGGGGACTGTTTCACAACTCTATCCATGAGGCACATAAGAGCATGCGAAAACTCTTGCAATGTTTCTCCCTCCTGCTGTCGTCTTGAAAAGAACTCTTCCTGCAGAGAGACATATGACTTAGTACACCCAAACAGTTCCTGTAAAATAGTCAAAATCTTTTCAGGATCGTCTTTCTCCTCTGGAAGCCGATATTTAATCTCTTCTCTGGGCTCGCCTTCTAGATGATCATAGATGAAAAGGGCTTTGTCGGCTGGTGAAAGATGTCATACCCTCAAAAAGGCCTGCACCTCTTCCACCCATTCGGCAATACCTATACCAGTTTTACCGTTGAACCATGGGCACTTCCTCTCCTGAGAAATATAAATCAGTCTCTCAGTCACAGGAGCTGAAACAGCAGAATACCGTACTCTCCTAATACGGGCCCCCTGGATTACTCTTTGTTCCCACGTCTGTTCGGTCACGGGTACTGCAGTGGACCCAGGCATTCATTGCACTATCACCTTCATTCAGCGGTTCGCCTGGTGGCCAACTCTTGCCAAAGACGCCCGGGAATACATTGCCGCCTGCCCAACCTGCGCCCAGAATAAGACAGTCAACAAGCCTGCCACCGGTCTCCTTCATCCCCTACCTACGCCAAGCCGCCCGTGGTCTCACATTGTGGTCGACTTCGTCACTGGTCTTCCGCCTTCATCAGGTAACACGGTCATTCTTACTATAATCGATCACTTCTCTAAAGCCGCCCACTTTGTAGCTCCCTACCGCCCTGGAAACTGCCCGGCTCCTGACAACCCATGTGTTTCGTCTCCACGGGATCTCAGCTGAAATAGTCTTCGGCAGGGGTCCACAGTTCACCTCACAAGTTTGGAGGGAGTTCTGCACCACCCTAGGAGCCCAGATCAGTCTCTCGTCAGGTTTTCACCCACAGACTAACAGCCAGGCAGAGCAAGCCAATCAAGAACTCAAAGCAGCCCTCCGCTGCTTTGAGTTCCGCGGCGTCCACTCACCAGACCACTTGGAGTAAGCAGCTGACATGGGTAGAGTACGCTCATAACAGCTTCACCTCGTCGGCGACTGGAGTTTCTCCTTTAGAGGCCTCCCTGGGGTATCAACCCCTCCTGTTCCCAGCTTTCGAAGGTGAGCACTTTGTGCCCTCTGTTCAGCAGCAAACAAATGGCTAGCGGATCGCCACAGGACCCCAGCCCCGGCATACACTCCTGGACAAAAGGTTTGGCTCTCAACTAGATTCGTGCTACTCAGATCCGAGTCGCAAAAGCTCTCCCCCACCTTTATCCTTTATCGGACCGTTTGAAATAGACTCCCTTGTCAACCCAGTCTCAGTACGTCTCAAGCTCCCCAGGACTATGCACATTCATAATGTTTTTCATGTCTCACAAGTGAAACCCTATCGTTCCAGTCCTCCTCACGTCTTGTGTATAGCACTATCCCCCCAAGTGCAAATGAATGTTGTAAATAAACTTTCATTGTTAACTCACAACTCAGGAGTCCTGCGTGTGGATCCTCAAGGGCAACCCGTGACAGAAAGGCTCTCAGAGGCGGTGGCTTACGACACCAACTGTCTGCCATCTATTATTAGTATAGTTTTGAGATCCCTTCCCAGACGCCTTAACGCCCACTCACATCCTGGATCATCAGGAAATCACATGATAGGGTGGGGCTAGGTTTCACAATGAACTCACCCGAAACCTTGGCTGATTGTGACCTACACCCGTTTTCACACCTTGGCTCATGTGATTAGTTAGAGGATCATTAGGGGGTCCATTGTCCCTCTCGGTGGGTTGCTCCCACAGAGCTTGAATCTGGGACTCTCCACCATTTGACCCTAGAACTGAAGAAGCTTCTCTGCTGAGAGGTTAAACATTTTCAAGCAACTTAAAGGAGTCCGGACGCTTTTCTTTCCAAGCTCCTTAGACTACGATGACCTGGATGACTGAGAACCTTGACAGAGATACTGCTACTGTTGTGTCAGCACACAGACACAACAGCACATAGATGGTGGTGTAAATTCTCTGAAATTCATAGACTGAAAGTAAAAGGTGACACAAAGTTTATAATGAGACATTTATGAGAAAAGACAAAAGAAAAATAAAGTTCAGATAAATGTTTTAATAGTTTATAAAAGTGACTTATTTCAATATATTTTAAGGGTTCTGTTCAGTATGTTAGCTGTTCTTAGGACATCACGCTTCTTGCCACCTGGAGACCTACGATGTTGTGACTAGACTCTTCCAGTATACGGACAGGTTCTTCTCTAGCACTTTTCTACTATACTGGCGCACTCAAAGCGCTTATACCCCATTTTCACAATTACAGTGATAAAGTAGAGAAATACGGAAAAAAAAAAAAAGTACAAAATCCCCCAAATATATAGTATATAGTACCACGATGCAGCGATACAGCCATCACACAACACATGGCCAATACTATTATTTGATCAGGATCTTAAATGACATCTGTTATTCATGGATTTATTCAATATTGTACATCTTTTAAGACTGACTGTACCTTCTGCTATCAATCTTCTTTTTGTCTTGAACAATAATAATACTTCTTTGGAGCTCTCCTGCCCCTTGCAGGAGGGCATGGAAAATGGCATTGCTTTGGACCTTACGACTTAATATACAAAGCTATGCTAAGGGGACAATCAGCACTTGTCCATTTATGACATGATAATTTTTGCACATAGCACATTTAATGTCATTTCTTCAGACAGTTACAATTGCCGTGGTGTTGCAGATGCTGATATCTGTACTTGTTTAAAACAGCATCCTTAAAAGCACTGAAAAGTTAATTATACACTACATTTTTGGGTGATATTTCTATTTGTGGACACAAATTATGATTTGTGTTGTAACATTATTATTAATCTGCGTCACAAGTGCCACCCTGCTGCTGCTCACACCTCTTCCTTTCAATACTCTACTTAAAATTTAAAAAAATTAAACCAAATTAAATGTTGCTTTTAACAAAAGTGCAAATGTAATCATCTGGAAAGAAACTGATGCACCTTCTCTCTTGCGCTCTCTTTCAAAGACACATACACACTCATATGTACACACAAAAAACACCTTTCTGCAGAGGAATGAGGCTTTGGTATTCATAATAATAGTGCTTAAAGGATGACACAGGGACAGCCACGTCTTTTCTCGTTCCCTGTGTGATGTGTTGGAGGAGGACTCTCCATCTCCTGAAATCGTCTGTAAAGCAGGAGAACAGATACAAAGGGATTAATTATCTTCACATTTTGCTCCTATTCACAGAGGCGACACAGTATCGAACATATATTGACTGATGCTGGCTTGAATAATGTAATTTCTTGGTCACGAAATCCAACCATGTATCTCTTGTCATGGGTTTTGACACAATTTGTTACCTTTGATTATAAAATACCATACCAAAATTTGCCTAGTGACAAAATATGAATACTAAATCGTAGTTGGCAACAGTGCTGTAATACAGTGTTTCCCAGCCTTTTGGAGCCACGGTCCATATTTCACTTTAGAAAAATCCCACGGCACACCATCAAACAGAAATGTCACCAAAAGCATACTGATAAGTCTTCCACCAGATATAGCAGAACTGGCTCAGTTTGTCCCCAGTTTACCTTTGTTGCTTCCTTCTAACCACTACTCATGCTCGGGCCTTCACCTGGGTCAGAGTTTTCTCCAGGACCAGGTCAGACTGAACACTTTTTATTTTTAAACATTTATTTATTGCTGTTACGCGCTGCGTCGTCTCACTCACAGCATGACTATTATGTCATTTCTTCCTCGTCGTCTTCTGTTTTACTGCCAGCTGGCAACCCATTTCATTAGAGCAGGTAGTTGTACTGCCCTCTAGTGGTAGAGAATGTCATTGTTCTGCCCGTTAGTCACACCGGTCGCTTTGGTGTGCCGTGGAAGATTATCTGGTTCCACCTGATTAGTACTCTATGTGCCGCGGCACAGTGATTGTGAAACACTGCTGTAATAAGAGTGACCACTACTTCCTACAGCATCTATGTAAGTATTTATCAGTACCACTTATAAGTGGTACTGATACGCTGGTCTGCAGTACGGGGGCCCCACAGGGAACTGTGCTGGCACCGGTCCTCTTCACCCTCTACACTGCAGACTTCAGTTATAACACAGACACTTGCCATCTCCAGAAGTTCTCAGACGACACCGCCATTGTGGGTCGGATGTTGGAGGGAAACGAACCGGAATACAGGGGGGTCATCAATGACTTCGTCAGCTGGTGCAAACAGAACCATTTTCACATCAATGCCAGCAAGACGAAGGAGCTGGTGATTGACTTCAGCAAGAAGCCACCCCCTATTACACCAGTGAACATCCAGGGTTTGGACATTGAAACGGTGGAGGAGCACAAATACCTGGGTGTTCACCTCAATAACAAACTGGACTGGTCCACAAACACAAATGCACTTTACAAAAAGGGTCTAAAGTCGCCTCCACCTGCTACAGCGGCTGAGATCCTTCGGGGTGAACAGGACACTCCTAAGGACGTTTTATGACACTGTGGTGGCGTCTGCTATTTTCTATGCTGTGGTCTGCTGGAGTGGTGGAATGGCAGAGAGGGACGGGGGGGAAACTCAAACTGGTCAGGAGGGCCAGCTCTGTCCTGGACTGTCTGCTGAAGTCCATCGAGCAGGTTGTGGAGGAGAGGATGTTGTCTAAGCTAACATCCATCATGGACAACACCTCCCACCCCCTGCATGAGACTGAACACTGAGCAGCTCGTTCAGCAGTGGACTTTTACAGCCACAGTGCTGGAAGGAGCACTGCCACAGGTCATTCTTACCAGCAGCTGTCAGACTCTGTTACACAGTTTAACATTCTTTTGGTCAGCTTACTCAGCAGCTTGTTTGTTTACTGTACATTTTATACATATCTCCGTACAATTTTTCTATACATTGTTACCTGTCTATATGAACTTCAGTTGCTTATGTTTATAGGACCACCTTATGTCTTATTTTTATATTTTATTTTCCCTTGCTGTAAGAGTTCTGTAACACTGAAATTTCTCATCCGTGGGATAATAAAGGTTTATTCTATTCTTCTTTGTAGAATCATTTTCTGATGGCCGGACATTGTCCTCCAGGATTTTATGGTGGAGAGCACAATTCATGTTTCCATCAGTGACGGCAAGTCACACCAGCACATTTAACTGTTGGTATGATGATCTTTATCTGAAATGCTTTTTTCGCTTTACGCCAGCTGTAACAGGACTCAAACTTCAAAAAATCTCCAGTTTTGTCTCATCAATGCACAGAATATTTTCCCAATGATTTGTTTTTCCCCAAAAGACGTTTTTAGCAAATGTGAGATGTACATTTCAGAGTGACAAACACACAAAAAACCCAAAATAATAAAATAAAAGTAAGAAATCAGGAAGGGGGCACTTCACTATGGCCTGGTAACCATTGTATGCATCTGATCTCAGATGTGATAAATCTTTTGTAAGAGTAAATGAGAACTCAATACTGGTTTCTTATTTTTACTAGCTGGACATTAAGAATACTGAGAAAGAGTACAGTCGTTTTTCATGGAGCTCAGAACTTATGTCTCTCCTATGATCCAGCATTCATCCTAACACTAGGATCTGTTATGAGTACAGCAGCTCACTGCTGAATGAACAAAAACCTACCCAACCAAACATTGGATTGTTTTGTGTTAGTGTCCCCCACATAAGAATAAACAAGCTTCTTTTGTTTTGCCGTTTCTAAAAAAAGTGGGTATGTAGTGTAAAAACAAAATAGAAACAAAGCAAATCATTTAAATATGCTATTATCATACAGATAACTAAAATGCTATCAGTCCATTTTCTGCTTCTTACTGCTTCTGGGTCACAGGAGACAGCTTTGACACCCCGTCCCCCTTCTGTGGGGGACACTGACGTGTTCTAAAGCCAGCAAAGACATGTCAATGGTCTGCACCAGGACCTCCTCCTGGTAGGATATGCCCAAAACACACCTCATCCACCAGTCTGCAGCAATCAGTCAGTCTCCCACTCCGTCTTTCCCTCACTTGTGTAAAAACAAGAGAACGAGTTTGACTTACTGCCAGCAGTAGGGCAGGGGCTTGTCAATCAAGACAGTCCCACAATATGCAGAAACCTGGGGCAAATCTTATCTACCACTGAGCTGATGCTACTGACAAGCATCAGCCATGTCAGGATGGAGGAGATCCTTGAGGAAAACTGACTTGCAATCCCTTTTATTCTGATTTATTACCACTTTGAAAAAGCTCTCAAATTCTATGGGGAAAGGGTTTTATTTTACCTTGTTAGCCATCTTTATTGTTAAACACTTAAATCTTCAATTTAGTTGGTTATATTATTTTTGCAGGTTAATGTTCCACAAAGTATTTGGACGGCAACTGTTTTAATCTACAGTCTTCTTATTCTACATTTACCTGCCTAATTGTTACGCTTTTACATTTTGAGATGAGATGGAATCATATTTTTTACTTGAGTAAAAGTCTACAGTTTACAGTTTTTGAGTAGTCTCTCTTTTTCTGTCAGTCAATGAACACTTCACTACACTTCAAATCAAATAGCATTCAATTCAATTGCAATAACTGTACAAATTTTAAGATAACAAAGCATGAAATGGTTTAAAATGTGTTTTAAAAAAGTTTTGCATTAACTGTATGTTTTCATAAGTCTGAATCATTGCTGAAATCAGTACATGGTGCCATTCTTGGTGTAGGAGCCATTTTTGTGTTCTTGATGCATGCTCAATCATCCAGGTAAGTAAATCCCCCAAAGTTGATTCTGTTCATCTGGACGTTTTCAGTGGGAGAAACGTTTCATCCAAGTGACTTCTTCAGTCTAGGCTGACTGTAGCTGTGATTGCAGCCATTCCCCAACTCTGGGCTGGTTTCAGTCATTATGCAGATGTACTGTTTATAAGACTGGGGAAACCTGCAGTCAGCTGAGACTGAAGAAGTCACTTGGATGAAACGTTTCTCCCACTGAAAACGTCCAGATGAACAGAATCAACTTCTGGAGCATTTTTTGTGTTGTTACCTTATGTGTGCCACTAGGGGCCACTTTATGTTTTTACAGTATGTATGTTTTTATGGTACGTCAGGTGTTGCTGGTCGGAAGGAGCAAACAGTTTGTGAGCGTTGCGCTGTTGTGATTTATGATAAAAGACCGTTGAACAAATGCAACCGATAGAAGGCAATAATGGTGTTAAACACACAAGTACGGCTGGAGTTATTGGACTGACAGCGGCACCACAGCCATCCAACAGCTCAGGCTTAGCCTCTACACTTGTCTTGTCTGAAAGTCAGACAGATTGATAGACTGATATCCTTTTTTTTTTTTTTTCAGGACACTGAAGCTTCAGACATTTGTTACAAACCAAAAGGTGGACCATAACAGCTAACACTTCCTAGTGGGAACAGCAGCCAAAAATAACAAAAAAGAAATAAAATTACAGTGTGTGCTGTTGAGAAATGTTAAAGTGCAGTTTGCCCGGCTGCCTCTGCTAGTCCCAGCAGGGAAGTAAACTAAAACAAACTCATATAAATAAGGACTGTACCTAATAATATGCACAAGCTCCAAGAAGGCTTCATCAACATTGTAGCGATTCTTCGCCGAAGCCTCCATGTAGTGGATCCTATTCTCTCTGGCAAACGCCTGTGCGTCCTCCTTGGGTATCTGCAGACACAATAAACAACATCAAGTCCAAGATCCAGTGCTGTTCTTGTCATCCTGTAAAAATATGTAGAAAACTTGTCACTTTGTCCTGAAAAAAATGAAGGTAAGTAATCTCAACAAGTACAAGGCTTAAAAATCCTGTGGAACAAGACAACAAAAACCCCAAAAACACTGGGGACACTGAGGTCAAAGTCACTGAGATTCTTCTGAGATTTTTAGTAGATACACCTATTTGAAGTATCTGAACATATCTGAAAGACAAAAAAAAAAAAAACATTAAAGTCCAGACACGGCGCCTAGCCCTTGAGTTGATCCAGCCACTGTTCGTGGAAGCCTAATCAGGTCCCAGTGGAAGTCAAGAAGCCATTCTTAAGGAGCGGAAACAGGGAAACAGGCAGGACCCGGACTGTAAATCAGCAGCAACAGCTCTGGTAGAGTGATGAATCCAATTTTTACCAGTTCAAAGTATTTTCAAGGACATGCAGAGTTTACTGTAACAGAGGAGGATGTTATGGTGAGCTTTGGGCTGCTACCCTGTTGAGCTGTGGTTTTCCAGTCCTTTCGGGACCTGTGTCAGAACCAGTGGTCCAATTATTAATAGAGTAAATAGATTGGCATCTATATTTCCCAATTTTCCTCTATATTATTTTTTAGTAATTTGGGGTACAGGTTCATCTTTCACAGGCACACTTTAACTTTCAGATTACAGGAATCGGATTGGAAGCTTGGATATTTGATAAGTGGATGCCTCAAGCTCCTGAGTTACAGGAGCTGCTTCTCCTTGTATAATAATTTGTGGAATATATGAGACTAAGCCAGAAAAGTTGTTTATAAAACTGCAGATATCGCCTAAACTGTTGAGATTCCAGAACTTTCCTTCTGCAGTAGATCTGGAACAATGATCTGGAATGGAAGAAAAATGACATTATAGAAGTGTATTGTTGTTAGTTACCACTCTTTGCTGTTCCAGGTCTGCCTTGTTTCCAACCAGCACCATGGGAAAATCATCTCTGTCTTTCACTCTCAGGATCTGGGTGTGGAACTTCTGGACTTCATGATAGCTGATAGTTGGAAGGACAGAAACAATTACCAGTCACAGTATAAAGAAGTCTACAGATTAAAATAGCCCTTCTCATCCATTTTAATAGTTCCAGACAAAGTCTTCCTTATATATTAACATATTGTATTGTTAAATAGTCTAGTCCATTTTTGTTAATGTTACTGTACAACCGCAACCCACATAATTTCCCTCGGGATTAATCAAGTATGCTGATTCTGATGATTCTGAAGTCTGATGATGAACACACTGAGAATTAGTTCCAGTATTACCATCTACCAGGTAATGACATGGTTTTTCTTTAGTTTATTTGGTTATGTTTGTAGGTGATTCCAAGCAAGGAAGCGGAGGCCTAGAAGATAGTGCAGCAGTGGTGGTAATGAGGTTTGTTCCTGGTTCAACCCTCGGCTGAAGCTGATAAAGTTTCATTACCAACCAGCAGAGGGTACAGTGACTGAGTTTCTTCTAACGTATTGGACTTACAGATACACAGCTTTTCTCTTCTAATTAAGTACTTGATGCACTTTCTACAAGTGTCATCCATATAACATTCACACACACTGTGACGCACTGTGGTCACCATCTTGCTCAAAGATACTTTGACATGCAGGCTGGAGGACTCTACGCCCCGAACCACAGCCCCCCTGTACTGCAGTGTAGTGTGCAGGTGCACTGAGAGACAACACTCCCAGAGTAAATGTTAAGATAACACAGGATCAGATTATTACAAAAATGTGTTTTAACTTTGTGTCCTTCTTGTCCATAATTGAGTTTCAGATGAATAAAATGTGGCTTTTGCATCGCACTCTAAAGCTGTGGTTCTCTCCTCTTCCTGAGAATGGCAACAGTAATACATTAGAAACCAAAAGCTGGACCATAAGAGTTGCTGGGAGGAAAAGCACCCAAAACAGAAGAAAAAAGATGAAGCAAAATTAAGACCCTAGCCCGGGAACAACTTACTAATTGGAACCAGGATTTTTCTGTACACAAGAATTGGCCCTGGGGTTTCACAGAGCTGTACTTGTCATGTTATACATTCTTCTCTAAGGCAATATTACTAGGAATAAAACTGCATCTACACAGGCACCGGTTTGCTCATCGCCCATCACTTTGAAGATGATGGCTGGTTGTTTGAAGAGATTCCAGGTTCCAGTTGAGCCTCTAAGATATTTACTACCAGGTCACATCTCAATCGATGGTATTCAGTGGTACTCTAATAATCCCAGACATCCTCACCACTGGACCACCTTTAGATCCCCCCTGCCACCTGCTCCTGGACTTCCTCACAAACTGGCCTCAAGCAGTCTGACTCGGCCCCACCTTTTCCCTCGACTGTCACTCAGCACCGGATACCCATAGGGCTGCATTCTCACCCCCCTACTTTACACCCTGTACACATACGGCTGCACACCAACCCACCCAACCAACATCATCGTAAAGTAGGCCGATGACAAGATAAAATAAACTTTTATTAGTCCCACAAGTGGGAACTTTGCTTGGTCACGGCAGAAAGTGGACAGGCCGGACGTAGAGAACTTGTCCCGCTGCTGCCTCTTAAAACAAAAGAACTCAATGTTCTTCAGGAGACACAGATCATCTGTGCCTGAGGTTAATCAGGTCCCACACCCCCAGACTCACTAACAGCTGCGTACCCTGGGCCATGTTAACAAACACTATCCCCCCACAATCCCCCCTGCCCACCCACCTCACCAATCTGAGCCATGGTCTCAGTTACCCTCGTCTTTCAGGCCAACCACAGACAGACTCTATGCAGACCAAGTCTTTCCTTTGTGCTACCTCCAAACACTTTGCTCTCCAATGTGTGCCTTTCTATTGTTAGGTATATATTTCTCTAGACTGTATATACGTCTTTTGTTTGCGCTTTATTCCTGATATCTTTACCATTTTTTTTTGTGAACCCGGCAGGTGCGTGCACCCGGCAGGTGCGTGCACCCGGCAGGGTTGTACATGTACAATGACGATAAAAGGCTATTCTATTCTTAACGCTGACTCGTAGTCACTTCAGTCTCTTGCTTCCTATGGTCTCTAGCTGCCACATCACTACGTCGTGCTTGCAGTGTGTACATACCTTTACAATATAACTTTATAGCACTCTGTACAAGAGACATACAAACAAACATCACACACACACACACACACACACACACCGTACCTGCCGCGGTCATTGAGTGCAAACACCAGTAAAAAGCCTTCTCCAGACCGCATGTACTGCTCCCTCATCGCACCAAACTCCTCCTGACCTGCTGTATCCAAGACTGACGCATACAGAGACATGATTACATATACACATAAATACAAAACATACATAGTATTCACAGACACAGACATACACTGTATTATTGTCAAAAGTATTCACCCACCCATCCAAATCATTGGTACAATCACTTCTACAGCCACAGGTGTATAAAACCCAACATGCTGAGCACTTCTACAAACACTTTGTGAAAGAATGGGTCGCTCTCAGGAGTTCAGTGAGTTGCAGCACCATGATTTAAGCACTTTGAAGCAACTGTTGTGTATATATATATATAACTGGCGCTATATAAAAGACATTGAATTGAACAGAACTGAAGTGCAGTGGTGAAATTTCCTCGCTGCTAAATATTCTACAGTGACCGTTAGTGGTATTATAGTGTGATGGCTGCAGTTACAGCCACACGTGGTAATATCTACCAAACATCAGTGTAGAGGCTGACACATAACACTACACTTACATTTTTCTTTCTTTAAATATAGCATTTAATTTACAGGATAATAAAGAGTTGGTTTGTATTTAGAAGTAATTTACATACATAACACTGTATTCTAAAATAAGTGTGCACATTTTAGTTTACACTGTTGTCTTTATGATTTAATCTTTCCTTGTTTTCTCAGTTACCTCAGTGACAGCTGCTCCCAGTCCCTTGGTTGATGAGCTAATAGGTGGATAAGGGGCGGAGCAAGCCTATATGGAGACCTGCAAATTGGGTCATACCACCACAACTCTGGATCATGGGGGGGAAATGGGATTTGTTATGTTAGTTTCAGTTGGGTATTTTTGTGTTCTACCCCTTTTTTGCGTTTTTGTGGGCTGATCAGCCACTATTTAAGTTTCCCCTTTGTCTCATTTAGGTAGGTTAGTTTGTTTGAGTTAGTCGTGTTGTTTGCTGTCAGTGTTTGAGTGGCGTTCTGTTATTTTGACCTGTTTTGTGGGCCTAAGATTTAGATTTTTCTGTATAATTTGACCAAGTTTGTTTTGGGGTTGAACAACCTGTGCTGATGTTCATCACTGCTCGGTCCATCACATATAGTAAAGTGCGAGCAATTGAGAACAACAGCAACTCAGTCACAAAGTGGTAAGCCAGAGCAGGGTCAGCAGATGAGGCCCATAGGGGTTGGCAACTTTCTCCAGTCAACTGCTACAGACCTCCAAACTTCATGTGGCCTTCAGATTAGCTCAAGAACAGCACATACAGAGCTTCATGGAATGGGTGAGCAGCTGCATCCAAGCCTTACATCACCAAGCACATTACAAAATCTCAGATGCAGTGGTATTAAAGCACGTCACTACTGGACTGTAGAGCAGTGGAGACATGTTCTCTAGAATGACTAATCTGACAAACGTATGAATAAGTCTGGGTTTAGTGGTTACCAGGAGAGCATTACTTATCTGACTGCATTGTGCCACATGCAAAGTTTGGTGGACTATAGTTTAGGGTTGTCTTTAGAAGTTGGGCTCAGCCCCTTAGTTCCAGTGAAAGGAACTCTTTATGCTTCAGCATACCAAAACATTTTGGACAACTTCATGCTCGCAACTTTGTGGGAACAGGTGACAATGGCCCCTCCCCATTCCAAGATGACTACGCACCAGTCACAAAGCAACTAACTGCATTACACGGATGGAAGAACGTGACTGGCCTGCAAAGAGTCCTGACCTCAATGCCACAGAACACCTTTGGGATGAATTAGCAGAGACTGTGAGCCAACATCCAACATCAGTGTCTGACCTCACAAATGTGCTTCAGGAACAACGGTCAAAGATTCCCATAAACACACTCCTAACCCTCGTGGAAAACCTTCCCAGAAGAGTTGAAGCTGTTATAGCTGCTAACGGTGAGCTGACATCATATTAAACCCATGGATTAGGAATAGGATGTCACCCAACTTCGTACACATGTGTAGACAGACTAGCGAAAAATTTTGGCAATATAGTGTAAACATGTCCTGATGCATGCTCAATCATCCAGGTAAACAAGTCCCAAAAGGTTGATTCTGTTCATGTGGATGTTTTCAGTGTGAGAAACGTTTCGTCATCATCCAGGTGACGTCTTCAGTCTCAGCTGACGGCAGGTTTCCAACCTTATAAACACCTGGATGAGGGACGAAACGTTTCTCCCACTGAAAACGTCCAGATGAACAGAATCAACCTTTTAGAAATATAGTGTATGCATGGTAACTCGTACTGCTAACAGAAAATCTGTAACATTAAGCTGAATTTTCACTTGTTCTGTGTCATAAAAATCACCCACTAAGGAAACACAAGTGTTTTTCTTAGTGGTTTCACTAAAACCGATTCTCTACTGTTGCATTAACCAAAAAAAAAAAAATCACTAAACTGTATCAATTAGGGTAAGTGTGATGTTTGTGAAGGGAACAGTAAGGAAAAGTCTTACAAACAGCACCTCTGCTGTGTCTGAGACTCACAAATAAGTGGTGAAAGAACAGTGTGGCCCAGCACACTATCCTGACAGCACCAGCCCACTAACAAGTCCTAACAAGGGAAATGAAACATCCTGAGAGCAAAGACACTGCCTGTATCATATCCCATCACAATGTAACACACCCTTTGTTTTCAACAAAGCTTTTTCCAAACCCTGCAATTACTCTGACACTCTGTGTGAATTAGGACAGATATATCTCCAGTGTAATGTCTTACTGTCAAGCCGGGTCTCCTTTCCATCCACGGTACAGATCTTGGTGTAGGAGTCTTCAATGGTGGGGTCGTAGTCGGACACAAAGTACGACTGTGGGACACGCTCCAAGTTAGTAACATCAATACTAGACTGTGCTTAGCAGCTTAGCAGAGTGGCTTGTTTTACACCTCTCATAACCAAGGCCAGTGCCTGATAGGCATTTATTAATATTATTTACAAATGGTGAGAACAAAAGTGATGCAGCAAAAATGATGAAAAGTGCCTAGAGAATTATTAAGTTTAGAATGAATATGTAACAACTTTAGTACTTCTCCTTCAGTGTACTCTATAATCCACTATTTACTGCTACAGTTCTGCTACAGTAATGACTGTACTACTGTACTACAGCCTGAACCGTTCATTAGGCAGCCAGTTTAATGAAGACCTTTTTGTGTTAAACAGAATATAATGCAACAAAAGCTGGCCCAAGGTAATGAAGAAACTCTTACCATATAGTGTGGAAGCAGAAGCACCAACTCAGTTCTCTATAACCCTCTCAGCACTGGTTCCAGTGCATGCAGCAGAGAACTGAACAATTCCCAGCAACACATTAACAGAACCAGGGGTGGAAGATAACTAATTTACTGAAGTGCACTTTTAACATGTTTAGAGTTTAAGTATTTCTATTTAAAAATATTTCAAATAGAAATCTCGTCATATTATACTGTGTTTTCATAGAGAATCCCTATTTTACTGTAATGCACAAAATCCCTGTTTCTTTGTCCACCAACTCCTCCTATATGATCAGGAGCTGAGCAACCTAAACTTGGCCCTCAGGCTCAACTTCGTCCCTGGAGGTTCTGACATCACGATGTTCCCCAGCCGTCATCTAATAGTAACGTGTCATTTATATCCAGGAAAGTTACACATGTCTAACAACATACTATCTACATCCTTTAGTTACCTCCCTCTGTATAACAGTTTACCAACACGAGGCTAAACACTGTTGTAGCAAAGTCAAGCACGATCAAGTATAGATATACAAGTTCAATATTATATGACCAGCTGGGCCAAGGTGGTTTGAGATGCATAATTAAAGTTTTGATTGCTTTTGTTGTGATTCTAACTTACAATGAGAATGAATGACTTTAGCTCGAGGGGAGAAGTCTATGACTACTAGTGTTTTTGGTTTGCTTTAGTTGTTTAACTGCTGCTCAATAGCTGAATAAGACATTAGTGGTAAACCATTAACCACTAACAGGTCATCTGTTCCAAATGCAGGTCACTTGTTGAACCTTGACAAGGTTGAGTTTGTGGAAATAACCGCTCAATAACGACCCACCAGTGGATCGACCACCAGTGGATCGACGCATTAACCTACAGACAGGTCCACAGTATGTTCTACACGTGTTGTAGAGTCAGTACCTGGATGAACTGGATGGTAAGGGCGCTCTTTCCCACTCCTCCTCCCCCCACAACCACCAGTTTGAATCTTTCCTCTTCTCCACTCATTTTCAGCTCTTTAGTCCGGACCAAAGACTCTCCGAGCGCACAGCAGCCACAGGACCTCACAGGCGCGCTAGATCCAGGTCTCGCAGTAAGCCTGCTAACTGTAATGAGACACCAACATGGACGGTTTTCAAAACTTTGGTGTGCGAACGACGGACTCAGGGCCACACCTGTAAACCAAAGTCCTGACGGAGTTCCACTGTCCACGCACCAAAATAACACGCACCGACGGGGTTTTGCTTTGAGTTCGGCCTTAAAGCGGGACTGTAGCAATCGCCGTCTCCTTTTCTTTTCTTCTTTCGGCTCTTTTCTCGTCGGCCTCCAGTCAGCTTCTGGGCGGAACTGCTTCCTCTTTTCTCTTTCCTCAAGAAACTACAGCAGCAACTACATCACACTGATGTCATAGGCGGTGGTGACTTTCCCCACGCTGCGAGGACTCTGCAAACACACGGCAGCCTTCGTCTGCTTCAAATTAAAAACTAATCTGAAACTAATCTTTCGGGTGTCAGCTTCCTTATTCGGTCACCGGAGCATCCGTGACATCATCATTTCTACCTAACGGATGTGCCCGTACACCGTGAGAACTTACGGCATTGATTAAACGGATGTGAAACTTTTTACAAGATGTTATTCGCTCTTTGAAACGGAACCAAACTGGTTTAATAACACAGTTAAACACATCTGAAATTCCAGTATGGAATACTTAAGCTTCAGAAATCCCGACGTTTGCTAAGGCAAAGTAAACACGCAGTGAAGTGTACTAATACTGCTGCACAGCTTCGCAATGAAAACGGCCTAAAGCATACCGCAAAGCAGCAAGACAACTAAATAGGATATGTTGTGTCAGCCCAACAGGGCATACGGCCAAGACAACATTTAAGAAGTGAGATGCACACGAGGTAAAGGCCTGGCAGGAAACGGATTTCCATTATGTTAGTTTGCCCAGTTATTTGTGAGCCTCTCAAAATGGGAACTTAAATGGATGCAGTTCCTGTTCACACTATACTTTTGTTAAAGCCCTTAAATGCAAGCTGAACATCTGCCCTTTATTCATATAATTGTTTTTAAATCCACTGTGGTAGGATCTGCTTTGACAAGAATGTGTCCAAATACTTATTTAACAAACGCTACATCTCCTTTTCACAGTCAGTGAGACAAAGTCTTGGCTCACTGTAGCACTCGAGGCACTGCATGCTTGTGTTGTATACTGAGGTGAAGAGGCTCGCAAGTCCCTTGACACTGAGAAACAAACAGTCACATATGGTTAAAATGTCATCTTTATTCATCAGTAAATACATTACAAACCATTGTGGCAAAAGCTTTTTAAACAACTACATTTAAAAATGACAGAAACGGGGATCGCTGTCATAATGATAAACATAATGTGATAAACGGGGTGCTTTGTCTTTTCAGGCCATTTTCATAGATTCAACTCTGCAACAAATAAATAAATAGAAGACAAAGAAGGTTCTTTCATTACACGTTCTTCTGACAAACATGCACAGACGCCACCTACCACCTGCTTCCTTGTACCCTCAGCACCTGTAAGGTAGCGCGGGCTGTCCCATCTGCACAGGGTGGACAAAAACACCTCCCAGCAGTATCCTTTCCCCCCAATCCAGCAGCTTGTTGAGAGTGACGCTGAAAGGTGAGAGCAGGCCCTTTTCCTTGACCTCAGCTCTGCTGTGCTGGCTGAGAGGGAGACGCTGCTTCCTATGGATAGCCTCTGCCTGCCTGTAGGAGCCAGGGTAACTCTTTACCTCGGCGCTCTCGGCAATCTTCCTGCTCTCGACCATTTTTTCTTGTTGGCTCTCGTTTGCTGTGGAGGAAGGGCATATTCCCAAAGGGGTCAAAGAGAGGGTAAGGCTTTTACGTTTCTCTAAGAGAGAAGCAGAGCCTGATGGGAGTTGTAGTTGGGTGGCCTTTAGCGTTGGGTTGATGGGCTCACAGGGACTGGAAGCTGAAACTTCCGATGGTTTCTGGACAGGCTGCTGGTTACAATGGGAAGGCAAATGAAGAGTCGGCAGTTGCTGCTGCTTGTTTTCAGTGCTCTCTGACAGCGAGCGTCTCTGCTGTGCTTTGTCTTTGTGGTGAGCTGAGTCTGCAGTGACGCTCTTAGCTTGACAGTTACTGTTCTGACTGCTGTGAGACAGGTTCACACTGTCGTTAACAGATGGCAGACAACTGGCCAGCTGCGAGATGAGGAGGTCGTGGCCATGTGACTTTTGGCTCAGAGCACCCTGCAAGTGCTGCAGCTGACCCAGGAAGTTGAAGTTTGGGGAAATGGAGGGCCGGCGCTCTTTCACAAACCTTATAAGGGGACAGAAAGGATGTGGGTTATTGTTGCTAGTATTTCACACGTCACACTGAGTCTAGGTAGTATTCTGCAATGAGCTACAGTGACAGTTACCTCAGTATTATAGATTGTATGACAATAAACAGGAATAACAGTTAAATAGATGCTCATTTGAGTGTACTGAATGTATGTCTCGGTAATGCTTATATAGAGTCAAAGGTATACATACGCTAACTTAAATGTTTAGCAAGTGTTCAAGGTGCTATAATGTCTTGTAACTTCACAAAGCCTTCTTGTTATTGATCAGGACTGACTACATCTGCTAGTTTCCTCTGACAAGCCTAAATGGATTGATACTCAGAGCAATGGGATAAAGTCCAAGGAGATCTGTCAAGATTAAAGCAAGAAAAGTGCAGATTTACACACCTGGGAAGGTCTCTAAACAACTGCAGATTGCAAGATAAACATTTCCAACAATTACCTATAAATACTTTGTTAAGGCAGGAATATCTGGATCCTCTTATGTATATCGAAATATGGGTCTTTAATAGGAGAAGTACTAAAACATGATTTATGTATGCTGGTTCCTTTAGAAAGGTGTGCATCCATTGTTCTTTGGAGTTATTGACTGTTGTAGTGCTATGTGCTGTGGACTGTTTAGAGAAATGAAAACTTTTTAATGGGTCGAAGTCTCCAACTGTCAAGACCACAAATACTTGAACTCATAAGCAGAGTTAACTGCATTTCACTGGAGTGGTGAAAGTCCAAGAAAACCTCTGATAGCTCCAAGTTAAATAACTCATGCTCAGCTTTAAAAAAAGAAATCAATAGGCTTCTTCAGTGTTTTTATGTTATTTGACAAAGCCGAGCTCAGTTCCATCTGCAGGATGAATTTGTGCTGCTAGCTATACCTGTAAGCATGGTCAAGATCCATTTCCAGACTGTACATGACATAAGCAACAGCCAGGGCTGGGGAGCGGGAAATTCCTGCTGCACAGTGCACCAGCACCGAAGCCCCCGACGACATGGCTACATCTGAACACACAGTGCATAGTGACAGTCAGCCGAGCTGTACACAGACAGAGCAAGTGTTGTATTGGCTAAGGCTAGCCACACTGCGAATTACATTTTTAAAAGCTTTTACAAAAATTCAATAATAAATATTTAAAAATTGAAAATAAATCTAAAAAACAACAGCATGACTTGTGCCTCAGGGTTCTGAATTAATGTCCTGTTTGATCCAATTACTTGGCATAGCCTGCAGCTTCTATCATATTGCCACTGCTAACTCAATCGACTGCATAGAGACTTGAATGCAAACTTCTTGCACTGTCACAGAAGTAAAGCATTGTTCAGACACAATGATGACAAGATGGTAGGTGTTTAATGATTATGTGCATTAGAAATCTGAGGTAAAAAACTTGGTAAAAAGTCATTGATCTGATATGTTCTATTGCTGTAATGTGAGAGCGAGGCCTTACCAATGAAATGCAGAGCCTGTGGGATCCAGGGCAGCAGGTTATCCCACAAAGAGTCATCAATAGGAATGCGAAGATACCTGGAACCAGGCAGGAAGGAGGGCTGGGGGCTACAGCGGCTCACACTCAGCACGTAGGAGATACCCAGCGAGGCCAGCTGGTCCTACACACACGTGCACACACACGCACACACAGTTCAGAGGGAAATGCACTTGCCTGTCTGTGCTCTGCTTCACATATAAACTGTGATCAGTCTCTGTGTACATATTAATGCACCAATAACATTGAATAATTATGTTGGTAATTGTTTAGAGCACTTTTAACTTTATACTTCACAATTTTTTTTTTAATTTGTTACAAATTAAAGAATCACTCAAAGTGCTTAAGAGAAATATTTCACACATAATTTGTGAAATATTTGAGTTGTTTAAAAATAAGGTAATATAATAACATTGCATATGTTGCTCAGTAAAGGCAACAGATTTACGTAAGCATGTGCAGCTGTAAGTGTTTCATGTTATTTAATGTTCACATTTGTAGTCGTTTAGCTCGTCCACATAAGCCATGCATGTGCTGCTGTGTTGTGTGAGACAGGAGCCGGAACTGTTATTATCATGTCTTTGATAGCGACATCACTGGTCCTCTTCCTACCTGCGTCACGTCGCTCTCTGCTCCGAGGTAGAGCTGCGGTAGGATGACGGACAGCGGGGGCCGCTCCACCTCTCTATCCCGAGACAAGACCATACCTGCAGCACCACAGGCGGCACACGTAGAAAAGAAATACTCTGGGTGAAACGTCCTGTGACAAGTTCTTAGAAGACAAACATTCAAACACGGTGTGCGTTTCCTCTTTTGCTCGACGGTGCATCCGAGCTGTACTTACTGAGTCCGCTTCTTGTGTCAGCTGCAGGAACTCTGAGACAGACAACAACACTGTCCAGCGCTGCAGCGAGGTGGTCCTTCCTCTTCACGGTGTTTCTCACACTGGATTCTCAACGATGAGCTCATCAACTTTCCAACAATAGATCTGGACTGGATGATGTCATTTTCAGCCAATCACTGCGCCGCCGCACTTTCACACGCGCAGACGCAGCTGGCCGTGGGGCCGTCTCAGCAGCAGTTATGCTCCTGATCAACAGCACAGACCCCAGTGTGAGAGCTGCAGCCATATGCCAGTCACTCCAGTCACATCTGGCCTGTTTATTTACTGCAGTAGCTGCTTTAACCTCCTACCTGTTTTTGTTCATGTTACTGTACTGGAGCAACCCAAACCCACATAATTCCCCTGGGGATGGATAAAGTATTCTGATACCTGACAGTGCAACACATCTTACTGCACATGTGAGACTGAAAGGTTTTGATGGCTGATAGCAGCATGTGAACAGGCAAGCCTCGGCTGGTTAACTGCTTTTCTCCCTCTGGTGTTAACCTGCCTTTTTCTACGTTTACAGGCCTTTCTATGCTAATTTAAACCATGCGGATTGATTAGCAGCATTTGATGGTTCTGCACAGCATCTTAGCCGTTCCTGGTCTGTACTCTGTGCCCTGAATATCTCCAGTTTGAGGCTCCAATTACTACTAAGACTTAAGATCTCCTCAAGTTGTGAAAGGTATCCCAGCTTGCATCCTATTACTACAATGAACCGTCTCTGGAGCATCCTTTGCACAACCAGCCTGAAACTTAGATCCTGCTGATGTGCCCGTGCTGTCCTGTAGGTCTACCTTTTCTAGCTACTGATAAGATTTCTTGATGTCAGGCACTTCCTCCGTCTGTCAGTGGTACATCATCTTCATCGTGATAACCGTTGCCCTGCGAGATACTCGAGTACTTGTAGCTGTCCTGTATATCCACCTACTTTTCCTTCTGGCAACTCTAATCCTCCAGCCTGGATCCCATTTCCTTGCTTTGCCGAACATGTCCGGTCTGAAGGATTTCTACACATAGACCCTGGGTAGGTAGATCAGTAAGTTACTGGTGTTAATGAGCTTGATGTCAAACATGTACAGAGTGGCTGGTGATTTTTCCACTCCTACATCTGTAGGTATATCAGCTCTTTGTGGGGACCTCTCAGTAACCAGGAAACGGGCAGGGAAAATCACAGACCCCTCACACCCTGTACACAGACTCTTTGACCTGCTGACCTCTGACAGACAGTGTAAAGCCTGCAGACCAGGACCACCCGACACAGAACAGTTTCTTTCCCCTCGCCATCTCCCTCCTAAACAGTTGAACTGTCACACTGCTAGACTGCAACTGCACCTTATGCACACTTTGTGATATTCATTTCATTGTAATCCTGTATTTATGTGTGTGTATTTACAGTATTTACATATTGTTGCGTTTTATATTGTTGTGCTTGAGAAACACCATCGACCGGTACCAAATTCCTTGTGTTTGCACATATACCTGGCCAATAAACGTGACTGTGATTCTGTGATGAGGGGATTGACACCTATGCAGAATAGCAGTGGCGTACATTCTTCACTTACTGGTGACTTGTGGAACTGTCTACCATCGACGGGAGAGGTCCAAGGTGAAAATCACTGCTGACCAAAAAGGATGCAAAAGCTTCTCTCACATTTGCCAAAAAATAAAATGAATAAATATCTTGATCCCCAAGAATTTGGGGAAAACATTCCGAGGACTAATGAGACAATGACACAAATGCCATGGCCTTGGTTCCTTCTCCATCGCTTGGGCATCGTTTCAGTCTCAGGGATGACCAGTCTGGCTACAAAGCCCACTGCCTTCTCGCTCAAATCCCTTTACCTCCATATGGATTTGGACCAGTTGCCTTTCCACCCTGACTTCTTCCTTACTTATCCTCTGGACTTCCAGTCATGAGCTGCTCCTCATGAATGGAGGAAGACGATGGAAGTAATCCCCAAAAGTTGATTCTGTTCTTCTGGACGTTTTCAGCGGGAGATCACGTCATCATCCAGGTGACTTCTTCGGTCTCAGCTGACTGCAGGTTTCCAACCTTATACACAGGACATTTGCACAATGACTGAAACCAGCAGCACTGAAGGAACAATGTGAGCTCAGTTCCTCTGCATGTTAAAGATCAAGGAACTGAGCTCCCAGCCAGAATCAACTGTTGGGAATTTACTTACCTGGATGAAGGAGCATGCATTAAGATGAAGTAATCCTTCCATTTTCTTAACACACATTTCCATCATGTCTACAATTAGTGTATAAAGATCCGCTCTTTTCTCCCGCCTCAGTGTCCAGTCTCACATACAACTGTCAGTATTTTCCTTTGCAAACACTCTTTGTCCCATCTCTGCATGTCTGTGCACTCGGTTGGCCAGCAGCACCACAGGTGACTGTTGATTGGCTGTAGGTCAGGCAGGTTATCTCATAATCACTTTAATCCCACTCCATTCTGAAGCCCAGGTTGCTTTCTGACGCAGAGTGTGAATGTTAGAGAGCATTCAGGCGTTTTAAAGAAACAGAAGCACCACCAGCGCTGATCTGCATGTTACGTTAGGACCCTCCCCATTTATCCGGGCATGTGCTGACACTAGCAGTGCACTGGCTTGTGGCTCCCTGTGCCTGGGTTCCTTTCAATAATGTCTAAATATGCTGAGTGCCATTCATATAGGAAGAATGTATCAGTGTGAGGAGACAGGAAGCATCAGTTTGGATATATATGGCATAATTTTACTTCACATTTTTTCATTACAGAGTAAATCTTGTAATCTAACACAGGTATTGGACAGGTTCTTAACACCAATATATGAGGCTGCATTAGCTAGTGGATACTGCATAGACACGCACACAAACTCATGTACACACACTCACAGAATGACAAAATCACTACATTTTCCACTACAAAGTTCTATGTCCTGTGATTGCTGTGCAGCCACAGAAGATTATGTGACCATGTATTAGAAATGTCTTTAGGCTCCTTATTCTTAACTGGTTACACACACACACACACACACACACACACACACACACACACACACACACACACACACACACACACACACACACACACACACACACACACACACACACACACACACACACACACACACACACACACACACACACACACACACACACACACACACACACACACACACACACACACACACACACACACACAGCAGTTGTGTTGGACATCTGGGTGTCTAACATTCTGTACTCCGGGAACATCAGTGCTTGATTATGACACGATAGCCGGGACGAGTTGTGGATAAATTTCGGAATTCCGAAGCTGGATATGAGCAACTTCTAAATATCAGCTGTTTATGTAAACACCAGATTTATTCTATAAGGTTAAGCTGACCAGACTGAAATCTGTGTCCCAGTTGGGATGTTGCTACATGTGTAGAGAGCTTCTCTGTCCCAGCACAAACTTTGGGATCCATGACGTAAATATGATGCATCCATTTATGCTTTACTTTAATCCCAATTAAGGCTGTGCATATCTTTGGAGAACAAAACAAAAGAAAGCCAAAGCGACACGGGTGCAGCAGCCCAAACCATAGTCCTTGTTTGGACTGGTCTTATCCACAAGCCCACCTTTGCACTGCGCTTCTTCAGCAGTGGGGAAACAGTTAGCCAGTTCTCTGTCTTGGAAAACTAAAGCGTGGTGTTCAAATACCTTGTGAAAAAGAATTCGTCTCATCTGTGGGGGCGTGATTTTAAAAAACAAGCTTCCAATCGTACAGGAGTCAAATGAAAACTGTATGCCTGGCAGGTTGGTGGCCTCCCCAAGCTTTCAATCAGAAGCACCTGAACCACGTTCAAGGAGATGGATGGGGTCGCTGCTGGTCTCTTCACCGATTATCTGCACAGTCTTCACTCTGTGCTATCGTAGTACTTGTTCACGTTGGATGAAATGATCAGTACCAGTCTAAACAAGCTGATGGGAATGTCTGGAAAGCATTAAATTCATTTACCTACACATAAGTTCAATGAGAGCATTATGTGTATGAAACAAATGGCTGGTGGTGTCAGAGGGGGAATCAGAGGGGAGGAGCCTGTGCCTCAAAGACCATCCCCAATACTTCAAGTGCTTCTTCAGTGGGAATGCTAGACCAGCTCACTGCCAGGTCCAATCCCAAAAACTCAAGCAGAGGTTGGCAGGTGAGCATTTAGCAGGGTCTTAAAGGAATGTCCTATAAATGAATCACTGTCTCACACACAGAATACACAGCATTACTACTTCACACAGTCTGTATGGAGCAGAATGAGACCCCAGGCACAACCATGGGACACATGCACTCTCTCTCCTGGTCTCTCACACACACACACACACACACACACACACACACACACACACACACACTCCAGCTACACAGGTAAACCAACAAAAACAATAATGTAGCATTATGTTAATAAACAAGTAGAAGATGAACTAGAATCAGAATGTGGAACAGGAAGAATGACATTAATATTGCTGCTGCTAGCAGCAGCTGCTTTTCCCTTATGTAGGTTACACTCTTGGTTTTTTTACTCTGATTCTCTGTTGGAGGAAGGAGGACAGGTGCAGTAGGAGGGTCTGAGGGAGAGGTCGCTGGTGGGGATGGTAGGAGTACTGGTCACATGGAGGCGTGGACTCTAGAACTGTTGGGCCAGCAGCTCACAGAGACGCTTTGACACAGTGTCTTTGCTGCAGCGCAGAGTCAGACGGTACATCTGCACACAGGAAGAGACAGAGTGAGCAAACAACAGGGAAACAAGTGACGGACCCAAGAGTCGTAGCCATCAGTGCTTTACACTTAGACAAGACTCGGGGACCCTCCTGTACCTGTGCCTGTGCGTTCGGTTCCAGTCTCAGCAGGCAGCCAATTTGCTGGCTCTTGGTCTGGATCACTCCAGCACACACATAATTCTCTGGGTTGGGATCAATGTTGTCCAGCAGGGCTGTTCCCAGTCCCAGAAGCTACACACAAACATTAGCACACACAAAGAATCACAGAAAGGAACAAGACAATATGGCACTAGCAAAAGTCTATGAAGCCTTGGTCATCAACCGAGACCATCATAAAGGCCTGTTTCACACCCGAAAAGTAAGAATAGCTACAGTGGCTTGCAAAAGTATTCGGCCCCTTGAACTTTTCCACATTTTGTCACTTTACAGCCACAAACATGAATCAATTTTATTGGAATTCCAGGTGAAAGACCAATACAAAGTGGTGTACACGTGAGAAGTGGAACGAAAATCATACATGATTCCAAACATTTATTACAAATAAATAACTGGAAAGTGGGGAGCAATCATGAGACAAGAGCAGTTTTAGTATTTTCCTTGACAAACACATCAAATATGGTCCTACCTTGGCCTTAAGTACTTCAGTGTCCATGCTGTGGTTTGCCTTGAAAATCTTTTGTGCTTCTTGCTGAGGCCTAAGGAGAGACGTCTCTACAGTTACACGTGATGGGAGAGGTGCAGCCCCAGGGGAGCGTCAGTGTAGCGGTTACTCTTTAGAAATTCCCTCACTCCTTTAACCCTTTAAAGCCTGAACCACCAAACACTCCAGTGCTTAGCTTCTCATGAAATTTTCAGGGGGAAAATTCCCTTATGACACACGGGCTTAAAGCTGGTTCCCATATGTCTACAGTCACATGACCCCAGCTGTGCCAACTGATTAACAGCACCAGCGAGCAACTCCACGTTGAGGTGACAAACTGTATTTCCTGTTGTTGCATTACAAACAAAAGCATCACCAGTGGAAAGGTGACGCAGCAACAGGATCTCAGGGTGTAGTACCCACCAGTCACAGGTACAATAAGGCTGATGGAAGAAACAGGAAACTGGGAGCCACACAGTCAAATACAAAGGCATGTAGAACGTGTACACACAAGTGTGCGAACATCACGTGCTGGCTCTGCTCTGCCCAAACACACTTACTGGCTCAGCTGTTTCCAGCGCTGGAAGAAGTCACTAGAGGACATTTCAGTAGGCTGGAAGAACTTGTTGATGGTGACAGGCAGCTTGAGAGTCAGGTTCTGCAGAGCTCCTCCATATCTGCTAACCACACCCACACCCACACACACACACCCACAGGCTCCAGCTTCAGTGGGTACGATTTATTACTGGAGATTTTTGGGAAACTAGATGGTCACAACTATTTCAGTGTTGTTAACAAAACCGCCACAAGTGTTGGTTGTTATTATTCACTTTAACGAAATGTGTACAAACACCCTGTGACTGACCACAGGAAACAGAACATCGACGTAGGAGGAGGGATGTGATCCAGCTCCTCACTGGTTGGGACTGATACACAAACCTACCTGAACTTGATGTTGAGCAGTGGGGCATCAGAGAAGTCAGTTATACACTCGATGTTGAGGACTTGTTGGATCTGGGCTCCTCCCTCTACCAGTGGTTCCACTGGTTTGCTCTGAACATTCAGCTGTGTTTAGTTGTCAAGAACCATACAAACAGACCTGCAACTCTGTGCAGTGCACACACTGGTGTACAGAGTCGCTGTAGCCTCATGCTATGTTATCAACTTCCATTACTATAGCAAAGTAAACAGAGACAAGTGTGTTCAGTTTCAGTGATTTTTCACTACTACTGCAAACAGGACGGTCACACAGAGGTAATACACAGATTCATCAACAGTGACTGAATGATACATCGAGCCTGGGAGCTTTGGATGTTTCTACAACTACGACTGCGTAACTGTTCAAAGGATATGAGACTGCAGTTCCCCAGGACAGCTGACTGTGGTGGTGAAGCTGGCAAACTGCACTGAGGTCTTGTTACCATAGAAGAGGTACATTCTCCCTGAGAAAGATACACACATTGTTTTAAGGTGGTTTCAATTATTGACTTGGGTTGTGGCCTACGCAAAATAAATATAGTATCAAATACAGCAGGCCAGGCCCACTCGATGGGCAATAACTGAAATGAATAACTCTTACTGCCCTCAACAAGGTGGGAAACTGGTTTTCATGGAGCAGCAAAGGTGGGAAACTTGATCAATAAGACGGGATGTCTTCTTTTCGATGTCAAAAAGGTAACCTCGCATGCAGTATATAAATCAGTACATGCATCTTCATCATAACATCTACTGGTGTGGAATTCACATTAGCATCAGCCTTTACAGAGCGCTGAGCCAGCATTGAACACCATAACCCCAGAGAACTGAACCACCCTCAGATCACCTCACCACTGAATCCCTACAGGGTTGCGTACTCAGCCCCCTGCTGTACACCAACCCACCCAACCATCATTGTCAAGCATGCTTCCTATGACCGAGAGAGCTCTGCACTTCCAATGCCGCTGCTGGTTTAAAGCCCTTTAAGACCTACCATAGAACCAAGTCCGCCAGAGCTTACTTTATATGTTTACATGCTGTAGTGCCATTTTTGGGAGCATTTCAAGTTGCTATACATCAATACAACTGTTATAGCCCAAATTTTAATAATATGTATGCATTAAGTCCATAGTAACTACATCAATTGCAAAAAATTGCAATAAACTACAAAAAAAAAAATTGAAAATTGTTTTTGGGTTTTTTACATTTATTTCTACTTTTGCAGAGAAAACAGCATGTGCATCAAAAACTATTTAAAGCAGTGCAATTTGAGTTCTAAGCATCCCAGAAAGTATTCAGAAAAGCATAAAGTAAAACATGACTTTTAAAAACACCAGTACAGGCTTATAAGGCCTACAAGTAAAAACTACATTTTCCGCGAAAATGACGTCACTTCCGGTTTTGGGCAGGCAGTGGCGGACATGCGATAGTTCGCGCTGACGTCTATTTCAATGTAGGAAGTGTTATGAACAGCTGATTGGATCGGCAAAGTGTGTTTCTGGAATATTATGTTTTTGTTGCTGCAAGTGGTTTTTATGCAATTTTTGCAAAGCTATATGTGGAAGGAAACCGTGACCTAGGACAAGCTGATGGCATGAGATGCAAGTACAACTCCTCCGGTTTCATATGCAAAAAAAATTATTGCGCTAGCTTACGTGGTTCCGGTTCTACGGGGATTTAAAAATAGTTACGCAAAACGGAGCGTGCCCGCGCCGACCGGCTTTAAAGGGTTAATGCACAAACGGCAAATAAAGAAGGTTGAGCCCAGAGGACACCACTGTGGTCAGGCTCATCTCTGATGGAGATAAGACAGCATACAGCCTGCGCTCAGCAAATCACCTGAAACTGAAGAAAAAATAAAAACTTATCGTGGACTTCAAGGAGGCACAGACAAGTTTCTCCCCTCTCATGATAAATGAGTCTGCTGCAGTCTGTCTCCACCTTCAGGTTTCTGCTAAACTCACAGCTGGACCCACAACACCAACACCCTAGTAAACAGGGCCCAGCAGTGGCTGCACTTCCTCCCTGTCCTAAGGAAGAACAACCTGGACCAGAAGCTGCTGCTGGCCTTCTACCAGTCCTCAGTAGAGAACATGCTCTCCTACTGCCTGGGTGTTTGGTATGCAGGGGCCACTACTGAGAACAGGAAGGCCACGTCATTGGCCTCCATCTGCCACCCCTGGAGGCCATTGCTAGCTCCTCCTGTCTCAGGAAAACCAGCGTCATCACAGGAGACCCCTTGCATCCCACCACCACCTGTTTGACTGCTGCCTTCCAGACGGTGCCCCTGGTCATTTAGACGCCACAGCTTCAGACTCTCAAACACCTTCTTCTCCTGGGACATTCAGCAAACAATGCCATGTTTGTGCCATCTTAATGCCAGAGGAGGTTTGGATTTCTGCAGAAGGTTGAAAACATTTGTGCACAACACAGCTCTGCACCCTGTGACCCTGGTCTTCCACTTTGTGGATGAGATCCTGTGGCTCCTGATCGTGCAAGATCTAGGAAGGAAAAACTCCTACTCCCAATCTAGCTCGCTGCAGCAGTAATTCAAATTCATAGATGTTGGTAAAGGCAGACTGAATTGATCTCATACATGTGTGGCACTGAGACTGAAACCCTTCGTGAATGAAGAGGTGTGGCCCAGCACTTTTGTCCGTGCAGTATATAATCTCCAATCTCAAACTGTAAAATACTGGCAGCCTCCTACAGCAGAGGCACCTGTGGTATACATTTGAAAATCTCTGCCTTTGAGTTTGAGGTTGAGATCAGTGAGATTCACACTCGTCCCAAGGTTTTAGCAAACGTACGTATGGTATCTATTTGGCAATGCTACATCGCTTTGTTCCAGAGTTACTGCATTCACAAATTTGGGTTTCCAGGCCAGCCGCCGGCCTGCCTCCCCAGCAGGGTGATGACACAGCTGAGGGGTGAGAACTACACCGCAATATAGCCATTAAAATATAATGAGTTACTTGCTTAATCACAAATGTATTGTTAGGAAAAGGTATATGAAGTAAGCAGAAAAACCCAATGTAATACTCACCCAGATTCTGACGATACTCTGACTTGATGCCGATCTGCAGCAGCTGATTCTCAAACAAAACTCCATTGTTTTTGCACACAAACCTGAGAGGGAGAAGACAAACAGTGAAATGACAAGAACAAATCATCACTGCAGCTAATTGACAAAACTGTTCCTAGTTACATCATCAGTTATACAGTATTGTGCAAAAGCCTCCAACTTTCTTATTTAAAATTGTAAATAGGTGCAACAATTTACTGCAAAGCAAACATATTTCCAGACCGAGGAAAGAGATCTACTGATGGTACTTTTCAGCAACAACACGCCCAACAGCCCTGCAGCCCCAAACCGTTGGAGCCTCCACTATTTTAAAGTAGACACTCTTTTCCATGTCTCTCCCGAGAACCTCCGTATATACTGAGGACGATTTGAACCAAAAACTTCCTGCTGCTACTGACATTCAGTCCAGTACTTGTGTAACTTGTTGGTGTAAAAATACTATTTTATGCCTGCCAAACTGCTATCTTTGGCATTTTTCATAGGCAACATACTGCAACAAGATAAAACTTAAGTTACGTGTACACGACATCAATCATGAGTTAATGTTAAAGAAGCAAAAACGATATTTTCCTGTGAAAATGTTAGATGCAAGGAGTGGAAAGGAATGCTGCGAATGTCCAAAGACAAACTTACACAGGCCTTTAGAAAGTCCGGAAACACTATTAGTGAAAAAAAACCCAAACAAACAAACACTATAAAGAACTGGGGTTGGTTCAAGACTTTTGCACAGTACTGTATCCTAATTTAGATATTTAGCAAGTAAATGAATCACCTCTGTGGCTGCACTGATCTGTTAGCCACTGTTCATGCTTTAATGTACAAGTCAAATAGATAAGCAGAACAGACAGGTGCTGTTGGCGCAATGATCAGTTCTAACTTCGTTCCTCTCCTTCAGTGAACACAAGTACAGCACATATACTGTGGGAGATCATGGCCTGTGTTAGGGCTGATGATACCTCGACTCCTCTAAGAAACTTGATCCACTGGTTTCAAAAGGGAGTCACAAGCAACATCAGACAGTGAATGTTCCCCTGATGGACAGCAGATCCCACATTTGGGCCACTACCAAAGGGTGTGCCCTCCATTCCCTCACCAGGAAGCATGGGTGGCTGTTGGACAAAGAAGATGAACACTGCACTATAGCAGCAGAGAGTGAGACCCCTTCAACACAGGAGAAGGGAACATGTCCCACCCTGCCTCTAAGAGACCACTGTTGAATTTCCCACCCTGTCTAAGACATGCTGGGCCCTCAAATTCTCATCTTTAACAGTGAAAGCGGCCCAACAATCATAACATCGTTTGCAAACGCAGTCAGCACCTCAGCTTAACTGAGTGAGGCGACGATGAAATGCAGCACTCCGTGCTCAGACTTGCACGCCTGGAAAGCAAGCATATTTCCAAACCAAGGAAACAGATCTACTGAATCACGGTTAGCGAGTTCTTTTAAAGTTGGCTCTGAGAAACCCAGTACCTGAATGTGTGACTGAACCCCCAATAGTTGCATTGCCGCCTTCTCTCTGGAGCCCGCTGTCAGAGCTCAATTGTCTGGATAGGCTACGATAAGGACACCCCTCTCTGAGGGGAGCTAACACTGCCTTGGGACATTTGTAAAGGTGGGAGGAACAGCCTGAACCACAACAGATATTCATAGGCAAACTCAAACCTCAGAAAGTGCCGGTGGAAGTCTCTGTAAGACTGGTTGTTGTAAAGCAATGCCCCGGTAAAACTGCATTAGAGTGTCAACATGCTGTACATCAGCAGATACACATTCAAAACTCTCCAAAGCGGGGATTACCCATACTGCTTTTTCTGAGCCAGTGGTTAGTTCCTTCCTCAATATCATGTGGAAGAAATGGTGCTGCTTCCAGCAATGTTTACAATTCTGCGACAGCAAAGCGACGCTGGCCTAGAACTGCAATCGGTAACCTGTACTAACAGTTCACACCACCCACAGAGAGGAGGCACAAGCTGAGGCAGGTGAGCAACCAGCCGGCTGACCTGCAGAACCCAGTGTGTCTGCAGGAAATGCATCACCTGCTTAGTTTAGTTTGGTTTACACTGGGAGAGGAGAGGGTCATGCTGTGCGACAGCAGTCTTTCCCAGCACTGTCTCCACAAACATCTTTCTAGGGTCGAGCGCCGGAGCTTGTGATTAAGGCTTAAGGCCCAGTCCACTGTCTCCTAGCGTAGACAACCACCAGGCAGAAGGGGCACGCCATCCAAAGAGAAACCCCACCTCTGAGGACAGGGGCGAACAGAAGATTTCTGCTCTGCTCACTCCGGCTTGGTAGTCATTAGGGATGTACGCACTAGTCAACTAATCTTCGCTGCTGTAACTAGTCAGTACCAGTCTTCTAATTGTAATGTTATGCAGCCACCTGGCACCAGATGGAGCAGCGTTGTAGAGAAACCCCATAAATCTGTTTATATGGGTCTGATCTTTATGTTAACACTACTAGAATGAGCTCACAACTTTCTCCAAAGGGAGGACCGTCTCTCCCTTAGTGATAAGGGGGGATTTCAGTTGTTTGAGAAGGCTTCAGAGAAGAGCCGTTACTCCTTCACACTGAAAGGCACCAGCTAAGGCTGTCACCTCCTGGCCGGGGATGTCCTACCGCGAGGAGGTCCCAGTGTAGACCCAGTACACACTGGAGAAATGACATCTATGGGCTGCTCTGGGAAACGATTCATGTTAACCCAGAGGAGGTGGCTGGAGAGAGGGAGGTCTGAGCTACCTTTCTTAGGCTGCTGCCCCTGCACACAGCTGAGCGTATTACCAGTTACTGAAGAATGTGATTAATGGTTTCAAAGTTTTTGACATTGTCCATTAAACGGTTCTCAAATTCAACGTAATATTGGACTGTTCTTAGTTTTAGACGAGTCGGTCAAACTTTTTTCCTTCGTTTAGTCAACAAAGAAATGAGTCACCAGGAATATCTCTAGTATTCGTGCACACCAACTGTGTGAGACGACAGCAGAGATGACTAACAGTAGCTAGCTAGCTCAGCAGAGGGGTTCTGCTCCTCAGTGAGAACAGCCTAAGAACCGACGACTCTGATAGTGATATACGTGCAGGCAGAGCCACACATACGTCATTACAGGCATTAGAGGATATCCCATACTATATGCACTGTGCCAAGTGAATCGCCTGACAGGGAACCACATATATATTAACCAAACAGTTACCAACCGCCAGTGTCTGATAGTTATGTGTTGGGCCACAGCTGGCTAAAAATGTTCAAAAAATTACATAAATAACCAAAAGATCTTTTACAGGTTTCCCTGACACACAAAGGGGAATAAAATTAAACTGTTATTTTAAATATTGGAACTGGATCACTACACAAATGGGGCTGTATGAATGACATAATCAGTTTCCTTAACACTCTGTATTTAAAAGTACAGAATCCACATTGGAAAGTGGTATGAATAAGGCCTCTAATATACATGCTTTTTTAAAAACAGCAGAACTATGTAGAGCTGATATTTAATTAAGTGTGAGGACTCTTTTTTTTGACAAGGAATCAACCAATTTTATGCCGAGCTACAGCTTAGTGAAAACATGACAATGTTTAGACACAGAAGAAGCTTACTTGTTAAGAAGTTCATCTGCCTCAGACAGAGGAGGAGCAGGATCCTCAGAGGGAGGAGCAGAGCTGGGAGGCCACAGGACAGGGCAAGGATGCAGGGACAGCCCACAGAACAAAGCAGGGATGGAAGCAGATAGGCAACAGGACAAATAAGGAATGAATGGGTAAGAATGGAAATGGGAAATGACAGCAACTCATTCAACACAGTAAACAGGAACGGTGTGATGAAAATTGGTAACAAGATAAAAAGTAAAATGCAGAGCTGGTTAGTACAAGCACTTTACAGGTGAATGATATACACAGTGAAAGACGTCAGCTACTTACTCTGTGCAAAGTTGGCCATGCACTCTGTATGTGTATCTGTGGTACAACACTCACACAGGGTGAAAGAAATCTAATAGCTTTATACTGACTGCTTAACACACGGTCCCACTGCTAACGCTAAAGAAGTAAGTAACTTTAAAGCAAACTAGGTCAACATCAGCACTAAACACATGCATGTTGTGCACATAAAATATAGTTTTAATGTGCGCACAATATTTGTTGCTAGACAGTGTTTCCATGTTTTTACAGTTGTATTTTTCCATGTAATTATCATCTACACAGTCTGTTCAATGTTCTACAAGCATTAGGAACTACTACCAGCCAGGAGAGCCGTTTCCATTCACCCATTTTATGTGCACAAAAATTCTGGGGGGGGGGGGTGTTAAAGGTTATTACCAATAAGGTGCATCAACAAAAGCAAAGTATGAGATACTGTGGATCAATGGAGACACAATGCATTTGACTAAGACATCAGTGAAGCTTCTGCTCCACTGAAAAACAAACTGGTGTCTGAAAGAATGAATGCGCTCAAACCCATCGAAACAAACTAATGTCAAATATATTTATAGCTCTTTTCCACTGGTACCTACTGGGCTCGGCGCGATGCAACTCTAATCTACTCGGCTTCAGTCATTTTCCATTACAATCGAGTACCAACTAACTTAGGTTAGTACCAACTAACAATGGAGGACGCAAAGCGATGGTGTACCTGCTGTTGGTGTATGCTCAGGGAGCACCGTTTTGTGTCATTGTTGGGTTAAAAAAATGGCAGTTTTGTTTTTCATAGTCTCTCTCTCTCTTATGACTCGTTGTGCAATGCCACTTAGTGGCCAGTTGGATCAACACAACTCAACTGGTTTTCCATTACAACCCAGTAGTACCTTGTCTGCGTGCTTATAACGTGTCTGCGCGTCCCACAACATAATATGCAACAAAGGTGGACGTCAAAGCGAATACATACCTGCTGCTCAGTCTGCAGCTTTTCGTCACACTCAGGGAACACGGTGTTGTTTTTGTAGCCGTTTTGATTTTTTCTGAAAGCAACGCTCTTATGACTCATCGACCAGGTACTAAAGTAGTACCTGGTACCAGGTACGGTGACCTAATTGAAAACCCTGCAAACCGTGCTGAGTCGATCCGAGTAGGTACTAATGGAAAAGGGGCTGGTAATCCCTGGTACCACCACCTAACGGAAAACCCTAAAAACCAAGTTGAGTTGAGCCGAGTACAGAAAAGGGCTATTAGATATTTTCAACCTACAGGTTGAAAATAATATTAATAATAAATATAATAACAAAATCATCTTTTATAGATTAACAGACTTCATTTATCTGTAGCACTCTGTTATATTACTGTGATGCAACTGACAGGAGAAGCAGAGCAATAACTCAGGTAAAGTAAAGCTTGATGGCACGAGCAGTAGCCAGACACCAGCAAGAAGCACTTTATCTGGACAAACTGATAAATGAACGAGTGTTTTTGCTGTCTTGTTTATTACAAAAGGATATAATAAAGGAAGAAAGCCCAGAAAAAAAGGGCAGTTTGTTGTACGAGCTACAGAACTGTGAACGTGACGCTCTCACTACTCCTTCTGTGTGGACAGTGTTATATTGATCACCCACATTTTTACATGAGCCACTACCTAATTAAATGCGCCCTTTGGCACTGTTTAAAGTACCCTCTATGAAGCAGTACAGAGGGTTTACAGAGTACCTCTCCTGTAAACAGCTCCCTGCTGCTGCTACAAACTGAGACGATGTGGCTGAGAGCAGAAAACCTTGGACTCAAAACAGAAAGTTTGACTAAGCTACTTCTTGACTTACGTGTAACAAGTCACCTACTCAGTAATATACATGTTAAAGACATTTTCAATGAAAAAACAAAACCCTGAGTTGCATCTTTTTAGCCAGTTCTAATTTTGTAGGTTACTACTGGTCCCTTACTCCGAGTCACCAGAACCCTCCACCAATAGGGAATCGGAGGTCTCAGTGGGCTGTTCCAGATCTCTGTCAGTGTCAATCATGGTGAAGGACAGGAGAAAGACACGCATCCATATCAAAACACACAGATGTGTAACCGCACAAACATACACAGACACACACACAAACACAGGGGAATGGAGAGAAGGGAAAGAGAAAAAGACGAAAGACAGTCACATACATAGCAAGATTAAAAAAAGCAGACCTGCCAACCTTGAAGCTCATACCAAGTCTATCATCTCCGTTTTCCACAGATCAGTGTTCAGACTGCTTGGAAGGACAGAAACGCTGTGATCCAAGCAGTGACTGGACTTCTCTAAGTTTCTTAAAGATAGTGGGTCGACCCACTATCGATCACGTGCTGCATTCACATGAGCCAAAGAACAAAGGCATGGCTTATTATCACCAGAGGTTTCAGGTGAAACCATTATGAGACCCTGGCTCACACTATCATGTGCCCTATTGAGATCACGTGACGCAAGATGGTGTGTGGGAGTTGAGGCGCCTGGAAGGGATCTCAGAACTGGATTATAGATGGCAGACGGCTGGTGTCGTAAGCCCCGCCCTCTGTTCAAAGACGGGCGTTCACAGTGGACATGCATGGCCTCTTTTAAACCATCTGCTTTCTCAGAATGTGAACCCTGGCACCCTTGGAAGAGTGACCTTTGACCCTTAGATGCCGATGTACAGCTGAGCCTCGTCCTGTCCAGGTGGCTCTTCTATGGTGTGCCATGCGTTTGTGGTACTCCTCGTGCGCTGCACCATGTTGCGTAGCTTGTGTTTGCGAGGTGTTTGTGTTGTCTGAGGGTGTGGCTGAGTTTGAAGTGTACTGGGATGCTGCTAAACCTGCTACATGACAATGTTGTTCTGTTGTCCTTCCATTTCTCCCTCGGTGATGTCGGACCTTGTTTCTTATCCATCTTCTTTGATTTGATGGAGCCCCAGTTTTTGGACCTTATTGGTGAAGTCAGTAAAGTTTTTGATGTAATGGGATGTGTTCCTCACCATGGGAGCTGGGATGGTGGTGAGGTGCTTGGAAATGTTGTAGGTGGCTGAGTACACACTGCTAATAATTGAGTGGGATGACTTCTTTGTGAATCCTCAAAGGTCCAGCCACCCTCTCACTGAAACCGTTTCTGACAAGACTTCGTCAACGTGGACCAGCTAAAGGTCTAAATGCATCTTTCAGGTCTTTGCATTTGTTAAGGGTATGACTTTCTTTTATCTCCTATAGTTTGTTTGCTATACATTCAAAATAAAAACCCACTGCCTTAGTCGCACGCTACAGTTCAGCCTTATGACACCAATATACCTGCTGACACTGCTGGTGTGTTTAACAGTTAGCAACACAACAAGTAATCATAGTATTTCACAGCACAATACATGTTATGGCCTGAGCAGTCAAATTCAAATAAAGAACTTTTCTTTGAGAGTCAAACCTGAAACAGTACATATTTACTCTGTACTCTTTGAGGAAACCTGCCCGCCAACTCCTCCAGGCCTCTTTACCTTTAGTGCATGTGCTTTTATCGCATGCTATACCAATCATTAACATCAACAGTGGCTCTCAAAGAAAAATCAGGACTGCACCATCAGATACAACATCCCACTACGAATGACTTCAGGTTGGCAGGTCCATGTAAGACAAAGATAGAGCAAAGTAAGACAGTGATCAGTGACAACATGAACAGACTGGAACTACCTGCATAGTAGTTGAAAAGCACAAACACAGCTCCACAACCATCTTACATTCACCACAGTAAAGAAAGAGAACAGCACGCGGCAAAGTCTGCCAGTGATGTTTGAGACCAGTCCAGTATGAGTCAGTCTTACAGTGTTGTTACTGTTTGGATCGATTCCTTTCAGCTCTGCTGCACTTTAGTCAACTCTCATTTTTAACTTCCAGGTACATTCATGTCATGCACAGAACCAACCTGCTTTCTAGCTGCAGCTAACTTTGTTCCGCGCTGATCCTCAGCCCTGCACTACGATGCATGCAAACATGCATCTTTGTCTGATCAGTGCAGTCTCAGCTGTTTCTATCTTATGTCTTGTTAACTACTACACACAAATGAAATTGTATGAAAACAGATGTTACTTTGAGCTGTTATTGTGACGTCCCACAATCAAATCACCACACATGAGTGTTTGTAATGTTAGTCCTAACGACCAAAGCTGATGATTATTCTTAGTTCACAGGGTGCTGACTTTGAGCAGCTGGTTTTAGTCTCATTTCTTTTTCACACAGCTCTGCAGGCTCACTGTTTCTGTACAGCCACCCATACTGGACTTGACTAAAAACTTAGTTCAAGAGTTCATCAAGACATGAACTTTCACCTCAGAAAGCCGTCATCATTCACAGCAGCAGAAGGTGCAGCAGGCCCTGAATCAGAGAACACGTCCACGAGTAGGCTGCCAGCATTGGTCTGAGCAGCACCGACAGGAGCTGCAGAGCGAATTCCCAGCAGGTCTGCTGATGGTGACGGGGTGGACTGGAAACCAGGAAAATTGTATTAAATGGAAAACATAAGAAAAGCTGAGAGTTTTGCAAATAAAGAGTAGAGAAAGTGTGCTTACAGCATTGGATGCAGCCATGGCTGCTGTGTCTGGGCCCCGGTCGCCCCCTCCATTCAACTCCCCAGCCTCTCGTTTGCCATCATCCAGCTCTGTCACAGAGACGGCTCCTGGGCCCTTCTTCTTCTTCAGCTTAGCCAGAATGGAAGACTCTCTCTCTGGAAAGGGAGGCATCTCCTCTAAGACGGTGGCCTGAAGGAAAGGAGAAAAGCATGTTGTGGGTTACCTTAACAAAACAGCCCTGACCATTAACATAATCTTGTTTTATCATTGGTGAGAACTAACCAAGACATCGGTGCTAGCAATCGAAGAAAGCTTGAGATATTCGACAGCACGCTGTTGCAGTTCCACATCAGAGTTGCGGATTTGGCTGTCACAGCGCAGCACCTCTTGGATGGTGGCCTTGGTCTCTGGGAACAGGTTGATAAACTTGATGTAGGCTGACAGCAGCAGTGCACGAGTGGGCACAGAGCACAGGTGGAACTTGGAATGAAGAAGGTTGAACTGGACCAGGGGGCTAGATGACAGGAAGACGGGCTTATTATTCATCATTTCGACTGTCGACTTGTTACCTTATCAGACTAAAACCATCTTACCTGGAGCGTGGGTCACCAGCAATCAGGTTCCCAAACTCTCCAAGAATGTAGCCTCCTACTTTCACCATGTTCTCATGACAGGCAGGGGCTTGCAAAGCCTGGAACACACAAGGACTCCGTTTAGTGGTTTTCCTGAAACGACCATCTTCAGGATGAAAGTATTTTTCTGTTTTAGGCCACGTTTGTTTTTGCTCACATCTCTGTTGGCATTCAGACTCTTGGGGAACACCACTGCTGTTGCAGACAGGTTAAAAAACACTACTATCACATATATGAATCAATTAACCAAAGGTAAACACACTCAAACCATGGTGTGTGTGCTCCCGAGCAGCTATATTAGTCATATATTGAAGTATCACAGCCAAACCACAGTGTGAGACTAATGTCCAAAAACAATATGTTTGAATGTAAAGAAGGAAAACAATCTTCTTAGTGAAACACTTTGCACACTTTTTTGAAACATCGGGCTGCAGAAGACCCGTCCCAATAAAACACACTTCCTAACCATCTTACAATTACAAGCCATCTCTATTCACCTCCACAACATTTCGAGAGTTCATGAAGCAGTACCTCAAAGACCGTTTTGGCAGCGTAGCCTTGCACATCGTCTCGGTTGATGACAATCTGAATGACGCGATACCACACCTCCTCGCTGACGTAGTCCCCAGCAATGCGAATGAGGTTGAGGATAGTGTCTACATACCAGGAGTAGTCCACGGCATATTTCTCTGCCAGTATGGCCACTTTAAGCACCTGAATGAAACGGCACAATCAAAACGGTTCATCTGTACAAAGCTGACAGAGTTGATCAGGAATCACCACTCAACACGCGTTTTCTTTAATGGCGCTAAGTGTTACCCCAGGCCTAGCATAAACAACATTTGCTTGCACAGTGACTCACACCTACCATTTCCTCTCTGATGGAGTAATCTGCTGTTTCCAAGTAGCTGAGCATCTCAGCTACGATCTGTTTGGCGTTGCTGCGATCACACATGGCATACAACAGATCAGCCGCTCGCTGTCGCACACTCACGTCCCTCTCAGTCTGCAGAAGCACGGACAAACAGTAAGAAGAGGAACACTGAGCGCCAACGGACCAGTGCAGGGGTTATGGTGTGCGTCTTTGTGAAGGTAAGCATTCATTCTTAAATGTGAGGCGTCACCTTGAGGGCATTGATAACGGTCTCGATGTGTGTCTTGACAGCTTCGTGGGAAAACTCAGAGCTGGCCAGAGTACACATGCTCTCCAAAGCCAGGTAGCGCAGGTTAGTCTCTCTGTGCTGCAAGAACTGACCCAGCTGGTTGCAGGCTCGTACCAGGAGGTTTGGCTCACTGAGTAAGAGACAGAAAAACTCCCTTCACTGACAGCCCGGTACAGTTATGAGCAGCCAGTTAGCACAGAGTCATGGTTTGTGTCTGTTTTGTTTTTAAGGTGACGACTCGACGACCACGCTGCTGCTTCTAATGTACTATAGACCAGCGGTGCCCAACCCCTGGGCCGTGGACCGGTCCGTGAGTTGTTTGGTACCGGGCCGCAAGAGTCGAGGCTCGGGTGTGAAATTCATGGTTTTCAGGGTTTTTATCGTTAACTCGGTTTCCCTCGGTCTTTCACATGTTGTAGTTGTGCGTCTTATTTTGAAACAAATATTTACGCATTACCATAGCAACCAGAGAGCACTGAGGAGCAGAGAGGAGGATGTTACTCTCAGTGTTGTTGGCGTATTTCAGGAGGAAGCTGCTAATAAAGTTACACAATTACTCAGATAATTAGTTTATTATTTACAAAATCCCACAGTTTTTATCTTGGTCGTATCATTTTATTTTGTTGTATTTATCCACCTTAAAGGCCGGTCCGTGGAAATAAACGGGTGCGTGGTGCATTAAAGACCACTGCTGTAGACTATAGAGAACTGATGGTTTTCACTCAGCACAGGCATCATCTTTAACTTCTATGTATGGTAACGTTGTTAAATGACTGCGCAGAATAAAATAAAACATCTATGAATATACCATAAAGGAAGACTTTTAATCAGAACGTGGGGCTTTAAACCTGTTTCACATCACACATACAGAGGACCAGACCATTACTGTACAGAGGTTCATGTACATGTTTAATCCCAGCGATCTTACTGTGAGAAGAAGAAGGGCAGTCTAAGAGTATGCCATTCTTCTGTAGTAAATGAAAGAAATCTGTCAGCAGGGTTTAAATGAGAAGAAATCAAATGTTAACATTTGTTCACTGTCGATTAAATGTTTTGTTTTCTGAAGTGAAGAAGCTGCTTGGATGAGAACTGAAACATTCTGGGGCTTTTCTATAATACACTGAAAACTGTCATTTAAGTGTTTATCTATTAATGAATTACTTTGGTGTAGTTTGGTTACTGGAGTAGGAAAGGTTAAGAAAAACACATTTTAAAGTCTCACGTTTCTGCCCAGAGCAGTCCAGCAGTCTGGGCTGGAGTCTGTGGGCTGAGTCGGACCCCCGGGCTTACATCTCACACCCCTGTTCTAGCAGACCCTGTGCACACCCACCTGGGAGGAGATCCCCCAGGTCACCACCTGTTGTCTCGTTAGGAGCATGCCCCATCGTTGCTAGGCATGCATGTAAGCACATGGGGCCAAACACATTACCATGTAACATGTAAAAAAGGACTAGTATGCCATGCCATTTCCTCACTGTTCACTGGCTTTCAGGCTGTGTATATATTACCTTTATCATGTTCTTTAATGGTATGGATTCTCTTTGAATTCATAAAGTAGTCATACTATTATTCTTACTAAAAATATCACTATAGATCTATTAGTAAAAGTACTCCCCTTAATGAACAATACATAAATAATAACTCTACTTGAGAGCCACATGGCCCAAAGTGTGATCAGTGAGATATGCACAGAACAATTTCAGAGTTCATCCATGCAAGTCAAATTTAGAGGATTCTTTTTCTCCTGTTTTGGAGTTTGCAGATGGTTTTCGCAGGCTGTAAATGTGCTGAGGAGATGTTCTGTGTTTAGGTGAGATTAACTATGTAGACTCCTCATTCCTCGTGCAAAACTAGCTCTTTCATTTCATAAGAATAAAATTGTTACAACAGAATGACGGCCGTTTTTCCCACATTAAAAAAATCTTTGGTCCAAGTCAAGTGTGGAGTGTTACATTAGTGTTACAGCTCACATTCTGTGCTGGGTGTTTAAGAGGCAACACTGATCGGTGCCACAGGAAACTGTTATCAATGATGAGCTTTGCTGACTCACCTGTCAGAACTCGAGTCACTTACACCAGAACATGTTTACAAACACACACAGGTAGACTGCACGCGCACACACATCAGTAATTACACACTTATTTACAGTGTGATTACAGCATGAACAGCACAGGCAGACAGCCGACTGCACTTAGATTAAATGTGTGGCATGAGTTAGCGTGCGTTCTTTAAACCAGAGTGATGCTACAGGATGCTACAGAGGATACTCACCTGTCGTAGTGGATGATAAGTGAAATAGCCTCAAACAGGATGGCATTTTTAGCATTTGAGTGCTGCACCTTCTTTGACTTTGGTGGCTCCTGGGCCTTATTAAGAATGGTCTCCAGACACTCTACCAGACGGCCCTTGACAGCGCCATCTTCTGGTGGAGGGTAACACTGCAGCAAGCGCAACAGCTTGCACGAAAGCCAGGGTGCCGGCACAAAATAGTACGTGTAATCCTGCAGATCGGTGGAGGCTGACGAAACGATCTGGAGAATAAACAGTATTTATCATTGAGGTGAAACTGTCTGCAGAGCATCTGTGTGGAAGCCTGCTCTCAACCTTACAGTAAAACGTCGTGCCCTGTAACAGCAGAACCCTCACTGGCTGGCCTGTCTGTGTGGAGTGTGCAGGTTCCCTCCAAGCACTCTGGCTCCCCCCACAGTCCAAACACAAGGATGTTTGGTTAAGTGTTGATTGTAAATTTGTGCCAATGTCCGGTGTGAGTGGTTGTCTGCCTCTCTGTGTTAACGCGTGACAAACTAACCACGAGTTGGGATCTGAGGGATTTATGAATGCAGCACTGTCTGATTTTGATCTGCTGTGCAACACCATTGAGAAGCTGCTGGTTCACTCACCTCTGCAGATGGATGGTGCCTTTCTGCTAAGTGTACACGGCATATTTGAATAACAAACAGGAATAAATGAGGAATAAAAAAAAACAGTGTGTGTTTTTTACCCCCCTTATTCACCAAACGCTGTGGCCGGTGTTCATCAGTATTAAATATCCCAGATATCCATGTGGATTTACTCTGGAGGAGGCCATAGATGGACCTGCCCGTCTGTCTGTGTATTTATCTAGGAGGCTCCCTTTTTCTTTGCACATAGTAGAAAGAAAAAGCGGCACACCCCAGTGCTTAAATGTAATGGCCAGCCAGCGGGTCCAACCCTGCAGGATCTATTCAGCTTCAACACGTGACTGACTCGGTACATCTGGGAATCCTGAGCTAACACTGAGACGCTACGAATGAGCAGCATCAACAGTGATAGTTACAAACATGAACATTTTACATGCAGTTGTTTCTGACACTCACCCTGCTGAGGCGGGAGACGGCGAGGGAAACGCACGTCTTAAACTCGTCTGGATTCTTCTGGCTCAGGCAGGTGATGAGGGAGATGGCTGCTGTCACTACACCCTAACCCCACCCACAACAAGAAAATTAGCAACCGTACTGATTCATCACAGCGGAGACAAATAGTACATCAAAACATGTTTGAGGGGCTCGTTTGAAAAACAGGCAAATGCAGGCAGAACATTTAATCATGTGAAAACAATGTGCAGGACTGTTACAGGGTTAATTTAGACATTGTTCTCATTATTTTACAGTTAAAACGTCCAGGTAAAAACAAATGCCACCGCTACTTTGGTGCCTATCACTAATTCAGTTCAATTTATATTGTGGCAAGTTTCAACAACAGTTGCCTCAACAAAGTTCATATAAGAAGATAAAAAAGCTACAATATCAGAAGGAAACGCCAACAATCACACAGCCCCCTGTGAAAAAGCACTTGGCGAGAGTGGGAAGGACAAACTCCCTTTTAACAGACAGAACCCTCCAACAGAGCCAGGCTCCGTGAGGGACAGCCATCCACCCTGACGGTCGGGGGTGAGGGGAAAGAAACTGGCCAGAAGGAAAACTACAGGGGAGTTTAACAATGAGTGTGTATAACGACAGAGAGTGAAGAAGAAATGCTCGAAACATGCAACCCATCACCTCAGGCCTCCTGCAACATAACTAAGGGAGGACTCAGGATCCAGCTGGAACTATAAGCTTTATCAAAGAGGAAAGACTTAAAGTGGAGCCCTGCTCTCACAGATGTCACTCTGTCTGTGAAGCTGCATTTAACAGATACGGGTTAGTGACAGGACCATAACTCAGTGGAAGACTAAAAGTAAAAACCAGTCTGAGAGGATCACTTTTGGGCTGCTCCTGGATGAAACAATCAGTTTTATGTTAGCAAGGATGTACCGTCCACTCTGTTTCTTAAGGAGCCTTTTTGTGTTGTTTGGCTAGTGGCACTGAAACAGCTGTGATGTTCATTTTTGTGAAGCTCTTTATGAATGAGAAGAGTGTGGAGGAGAGCCTGTTTGAGTCAGGTGACAGGTGCTTCACCGGACCGAGAGGATGGAGTCAGAAACAGATTTTTCTGGTGTGGCCAGATGTACGGAGCGGCATAATCGGCTGCTGCGATCAGCTCTATCTTATGCAACAAAACAATCTTTCTTTTCCCAAGCACATCACATCACAAACACAACTATGATTCTTAGCGAATGCCATCAGCACATCTGCAGGGAAAGTAGGTTTATGTGTGTGATGGGGTGATGGAGTAAGACCTCCCAAAACACCAACTGTTTGGGTGTGCTTGGGTTACTATAAAAGTGATCGCTTAGACTGATTTTGGTTTTAGTCTCCTTATATCCCACTGAGTTATGGTTCTGTCACTAGTTAGCTAACAAACAAATCTAAGTCTATATTAGCATCAACCAACCTGATGAAGTCACGCTCTGTACTGGCACAAGATGGCACTAAACATGTTTTAAAGCCTTTAAGCTCTGGAACCAAAACAAAGACAGCCCATGCTCTGACTGTATTGGGCTTTATTTTAGTTCTTATTCATCTCTGGCTCTCTTCCACAGCGTGTCTTTGTCCTATCCTCCTCATGTTACCACAGCAGATGGCTGTCACTCCCTGAGCCTGGTTAAGCCGGACCTTTCTTCCTGTTCAAAGGGAGTTTTTCCTTCCCGCTGTCACCAAGTGCTTTCCCATAGGGGGGATGTCTGATTGTTGGAGGGGTTTCTCTACATTACTGTAGGGACTCACGTTATAAAGTGCTGTTTTTGAGATTAAGCACAATGTAAAAGTGAAATGAACCTAACCAATGACATGTCCACAGGTGCTCAGCTGGGCTGTAAGATTAGGATTTACATAACCTAGGGTGCTAAATGCTAAGTCCTCCACAGCATGAAGGGTCCTGTTGCTGAATGAGGTTGGTCAGTGGTTCAGATTCTCACACATCTGTATACTCCTTGTATCTGGGGTTGTGCTCTTACCATGTGTTGGTCGTTGAGTAAGTGCACCACACGGGACGTCCATTCACCCATCAGCACCAAGTCAGGAGAAGTCTTATAGAGCCGCAGCAGACAAAGGGCGGCTGACTGTTTCACACTGTCCATCGTATCACTGCGTTGCATCACATTCACAGTATCCACAGTTAACAGCAGTTCATCTAAAACGATTACAAAAAACAACCCAGCAACAGTGAAACATCAAAGACACTTACCCTGCAACCAGTATCCGAGGGATCTCGCTAGCAAAGGCTTCAGCCATCTCACGGCTTCCCACGTTCGCAATACAGTGAAGCGCCAGGCACATGAAGGTGGGGTTGCGGCTGGACAGGTCATTCTTGATGGCATTGTTGATCAGACGGATTAGCTCGCTATTGCTATTCACCAGTACTGAGATGAACAGGTAGCCCTGGACAAATAAACATCGATAGTAACAATGAGTGGCATTTAAACACAGCGTCCCACAGCGGTGTGCTCTGTATTTGTCAGCACTTTACACTAGCTGCTGTGTCACCCCCGTTGTGTTATGATGCTAGCACACTCACAGGTTAACAGAGTATCAGGTGTCATGTGAAACTAACGAGCTGTGACAAAACTAACCAGCTGACACCTGTTACACACTCAGTAGCTGCTGTATTGTGTCTACAGAGGTCTCTCTTTTAATAGAAACATCTGGATTCAGGCTTCATTGATCAAATCTTTAAACCATGTAAAGAAACGGTTCACCTTAAAATTCATTAGGAAAGCTACCCACTCAGCAACAGCAGTCACTGCACGTGTGCTGCGTGTGTTCTCACACCTGCAGTGTCTGTTTAACAACTGCACCAAGACCCTTTGAAGAAGGTGGTCTCAGTACGGTTCCAAAGGAACCCCAGAGCCGTTTGTTTGTTTATTGTGTGAACCAACCCCAGGTGTACGCTACAAGACTGGACTTTCTCTGTGTGAAACAAACCAAACCACAGGAAATGCTACAAGTTTACAGACTTGCTTGTAAACTTGGTAGAAATCAAAGTTCCCAGCTCGGACACAAAATACTGCCATAGAAATATCAAAGTAGATAACATTCAAAGGGAGGGCTTCACAGTCAGCAACACTGACCGTTTTTAGACTTTTCCCACTGCACACCTCCACAGTGGATTTTACCATTAAAAAAAAAGCAAAATGACTTTCACTGTTAACATCCAGGAATTTTAACCCAAATGTTGCATTCACTCCTGAGGACCATTTTTAAACATAGTCCCCCATTTTCAGGGTGTACTGAAGATCTGGAGCTTATTAGTGGTCATGTTGAGTCAGTAGCAGCCGTCACGTCTCAAACCATATGGATCCTGATTCATCCTTATTCTGCTAACTAAACATTTCCTGTTCCTGAGGAAACTCTCCACACCCCACAGTCAGGAAATGAAAAGGTCTCAGCAGCAGAAGGATTTGTTCTGCAAACATTTACTTCAGTTTTTTCAAATAGCATTTCAAAGAATACATGAATCCACACAGGGCTTCATGTTTTTTCCTAAAATGTAAGTATAAATAGGGCTGTGCGATATGACCAAAATCTCATATCCCGATATTAAGACATCTATCATCCGATAACGATATAAATCACAAAAATGTAACATTTTCTGTAAATTCTGTGAATCTCAGGCAGCTCGTCTTGCGTGAAGTGTTTCCAGCTGCGCGTCATGTAGCTGGAGTCCAGTGTTTTAACCAATGCATGAAACGATACATTTTTAGACATAAGTTGTAACGGCCGCCGTTTTCTTTGTATTTATTACACGGCGTGCTGCGGGGAAAAGCCTGTTCTAACGTTTGAGGCTAAGGTTTATTTTTTAGCACCTGGCGGCTCTTTTTTGCTTCTCATCCGTAAATAATCTGCTCTTTCACGTGATTCAGTTTATTTTGAAAAGTCTCAACAGGATCTTGAGCTTTATTGTGAAAGGTTTACGTGGAACATAAACAAGCGGACCCGCGATGCTGTTACCATCGTTGTTGCTAACCACAACGCATAAAAACAGGCGCTTGTCCGTCCGTAGTCTGGTTATATAAAATATAAGTGAAAGAGAGAACTTTAGGAAATTAATATAGCCACTACAGTGACCATCAAAACGATGAAAAAATATTGCCGTAAACAGTTTATTTTGCGACACCACGAAACAAACGATAGCGTAAAATGAAACGATAGACGTTTTTATATCGTCATCCGATATATATCGTTATATCGAACAGCCCTAAGTATAAATATGGAAAAGCGTGTGGCAGTGTGGAACGACGAAACACAGCCGGTAGCAACGTGAACTAAAGGAGTTAGCTACGTCCCAAAATAATCTCATTCAGTTTTTATTCAACAAAACAGGGAAATGGTGCTCTGTCAACACTCTCACGTCTTATATCTGGTGTGCCTCAACAGGTCAGGGATCGAGTGTTGGAATCACTCCTGTACACTGAACCAAAAGTAAGCCGGCTGTGAACACTTGGTCACAGTGTTTAGTGGACATGTGCAAAGTGGAAATGCAGTCCATGTTTATGTAGCACTTTTATACTGCTACGTAGCACTCAAAGGGCTTTTATAGCGCACGCACACACAGCTTCATACAAATGCTAGTAGTGCAACACTTGCATGCATCTCACACACTGTCAACTTGGAATGACATGCATTTAAAGAATAAGACTATAAAACGTAATGCTGCAATGCTGTGAAAGACTTACAATCTGTTTCTCTGTGTACTTGTTGGAGCTCAGCAGGTTGACAGCCTCCATGTGTCCAAAGTCAATGTCATGGCCAAGCAGAAAGATAAAGAGCAGCTTGCAGACATACTTCTTCTTGCTGTAGCCATCCAAAGCTTTGTCCCCTTTGAACTTGGAGCGGATGTTGGCCAGCTCTTTATTAATCCGTTTGATCTCAGCCTCCTTGCTCTTACCTGATAGGGTTAAAAAAACAAAAACACTCATATAGCATCAGCATTCAGATTTGGACAGATCTGGCTACTGAAGGCAACTTTAAGATCGAGAAAACCAACAGCAGCTAATCGTGAGACCGTTTTCATTTTTCTTTGACTGAAACTATTTGACAAAATGTTTGGATAACAGTACAATTCCTGTAATTTCTCAGAAATATAGTTCCAGTTTTAATCAGTGAGAGATGAGAATGACAAATCTATGAGCACATGCATCAGCAATGAGGGACTGAGTGAAATTGATGGTGACCACATACTTGAATTCACCAACAAGTCCACCCGTTTTTACATTTTATTCACACTAGCAGAAAAAGAGAGCTCCACAGATTTATGAGGAACAACAGCAGCTACAAACTCCAGCTTCTTTACAGCTTTAGCTATAAAATGAAAAATTCTCTCTCAGCTCATTTAGATCCACGTTAGCTTCAACTACATAAACTTTACATTTTTATCCACAGCAATATAAACGTCCCAGTTCTCTTTCAACATTCTGCTTGATAACCATGTCATTACAGTCAGTGATGATAACTCCTCCAGCCTCACAGGCTGTGCTTCCTAGGGCCCAGCATTACAGTCTGTTGTAGATGTTCAAGCAGGCAGGTGTGGACACCACAAAGTCCCCACAACATTCACAGTGTGTCATGTGGCCCCTTGTGAAAATGAATTGCATTTCACTGACCAAAAAAAAAAAAAAAAAAAAAAAAAAAAAAAAAAAAAAAAAACCAGGGAAAAATACCAGGAAGAGATAAACTAGCATCTCTACAAATGTGCAGTCACATTACGCTTTATGCTTCAAATCAGTCTTTGACATTGTTGATGGCCTAACTTGGCTTAAGCATCTGTCCCTATTGGCAGGTCATACACCTCCATCATCATCATCATCGTCAACTATGCCATGCTTACTCCAGGACATCAGCCAATGCAACCAAACTCTTGTTATGCCTTTAATCTAAATGGCCTGCATTTGTATAAGGACCCCAAAGCGATTTACACTACATTCAGTCATTCACCCATTCACACACACATTCACACACTGGTGATGGCAAGCTACATTGTAGCCACAGCCACCCTGGGGCGCACTGACAGAGGCGAGGCTGCCGGACAGTGGCGCCACCGGGCCCTCTGACCACCACCGGTAGGCAACGGGTGAAGTGTCTTGCCCAAAGACACGACGACCAAGACTGTCAAAGCCGGGGCTCGAACCGGCAACCTTCAAGACGAACTGCCAACTCTATGTATATGCAGTGTTACACAGGAGCTGCACTCCTGTTTCATATTCTTTGACTGAACCCTAAATCTGTGCAGGACTTGTATTTGTACTTGTATTTCTGACATCAATGGTAAGACGGAGGAGAGAGTTGTGTGCTTCTCAGCACGGAGTGCATCTGGAAAACAATTCTGTTTCTTAGATTGTATCTCTGTAGCTGCCGTCAGCTGCCACATGTCCCCTGCTAGGACTATACACACGGTCTGCTTAAGAAATTCCTCATATAAGGAATTCCAACAGGTGGTTCATCATGCATTAGTGTAGGGAGTGTAGGGTCCATCTGATTTTGGTGAACTGCAACAGCTTTGGTGATCTGGTGAGGGTGGACATGGATTTATGAAGCCTTGCAAGGACTCTGTCAATGTTTGTGACCAAGTCTAGGTTATCCCCACAACATGGGAACCAATGTAATCCTCTATAAAGACCAAAGTTTGGTTGTCCGATAGCTCCAACTTTTCTATTGTCCAACTTCCACAAAACCTATGTGGTCTGTGTTCAAGCCACTGCAGCCTGAAGGGGAAAAAACAAACAAAAAAGCCCTCCACCTCCCAGCAGATGTAACTCTTAGGCAACACTGTTCTCATCTTATTATGCTCAGAAGATTTGAAGAAAACTTGACTCCTGACCTTGACACTAAAATGTCCCCTCAAAGGTGGGTGTCCACAATATCCAGCCTTTCACAGCTGAGCGCCGCAAACTATTTTTTGGTATAAAAACAAACAATTTCCAATTGTTGGGAAACAAACCCAAAAATCGAAAGTGTGAAAGCCTTTGTGTACATCTTCACCATAAATTCAAGAAACTTTACAATGTATACAAAGCAGAACAAGAGTAAAACTGACAACCACTTATTCTCCAAGGGCAACAGAGGGTCCACGACGGGCAGTACTGCCTAAATGGAGTTGGCAGTTAGCCGTCTGTATGAATCAGACCTGCGACCTGTGCAACTGTTATTGGCCTTTCATGTTTTCTGTCAAAACACAGATGGAATGAGCTCTACCGACTTTATAATGACCATGTTTTTTACAACTGTGGAGCCACTATGGAGAAACTGTGGAGCAACTATGTTTCTGCAAGATTTTTATCATTTTATCGCTCAGCTCTAACTGCAAGACAGTCAGTGCATCAAAATCAATGTTACATATTTGAAGGGGAAGACGGAAAGCAAAAATTATTTTACTCCATTCAATCTGTATGATAGAGAAACACACTGTTAAATTAACTGTGTCATTATTCCCATTGTTGCTGTTCTATGTATACATCAGGAATCTGTCCCAGCTGTCATGGAGTGAGAAGCGGGGTATACCTTGGGCATGGCTGCCAATCTGTCCCAAGGCTCAGAGAGACAAACGACCAATCAGTCTCTCCATGCATGCTTGTGGACTGTGGGAGGAAGCCCTGCGCCTGCACACAGCAAACCCATGCAGACACACCAACAACATGGTTGTATTATTGTTGGGTCTACCTTACAATATTAAGCGCCCCGAGGCGACTGTTGTTGTGCTTTGGGATGTATCCACCCTGAAAGAGCGCAGACTGGATTGGAACCAAGGACTCAGTGCTACCAACAGCACCGCTGTGCACCTGCTAGCATGTTTTTAAATAAATACATTAAAAAACTGAAATAAATACTGGAGTGTGTTTGTTAGTGTCGATTCAACAGAATAATACTCTGACTTGCTCTCACTATCCATCATTTATTCAATTTTCTGCACCCCAGCAAATGAATGAACGCTTGTTGACATTCGACTGTTTGGACGAGTGTCCCCATGAAGTCAAACAGGTTGGGAATGAGTGAGGTAAATTAGAGAGCCTGCATATTGGATGAACATTCAGGCTTGGTCACCACTGATATTTGACAATGGTGTGTTGATAAAGTATCACAAAAGGAAGATGACACATTTATGTATCAATATTTAGTCCCGCTCTACTGTGAGCTTAAATAAATGAACTGGAAGGCTTTAGGATGTTCCTGCAGAAAAAAATATACCATTTTAAAATCGCACTTTAGACTGACCAAGGAATTGATTCAGTAAGATCCCTACGAGGAGTTTCCTCAAATACAAAGCCTCAAAATGTTGCCAAATAGCTGACTTCAGCTGGGTTCAGGCTATGGCCCATCTCGGGACATTACACTACCAGATTTCACAACTTCCTGTTTCATGGCAAAATCTCCATGCCACCTTTACTTTACAATATGAAGCAACTATTGTTTTCAATTGATGTCATGTTCATAAAATTGAACTGAACTTTAAGTGCTTAGGCCTCATTAAACAGAACAGTCACAATAGGGTCTTGATCATGATTTTGGCTGGCCATAATTAATCGAACATGATCACACGATACTGAAAATGCATGTTCTGCCACAACAAGCTCTCCCTAAACCACTGCCTGACCACGTGCCTGCATTTGCCAATTATTGACCTAATTTGTGTTTAGTCTGAACAAGTAACATTACAATTAAAGACAGATCTACTTTCTGCTTAAACAGGTATAATGATAAGCAACACTGGAACAGCAGAAGGCAAAGAGCTTGTCACTAAAAAACATTTTTACCATGAAAAGCAATGATGATCATGATAAATGAATGGGATTTAATCATGGGCTGTCACCCTGCAGCCCGCCTTCCTGCTCAAACAGTGATAGACAGCTACCAACCAGCATGGCTGATGAGTTAAAGCTTTCTAACTACCATCTGTCCAAAAAGTGGTACACTCCCCAACTGGACAGGCAGCAGACAACTGTTTCTAACAGGCTTCCGTTAGCACAGATACACCTCATGCAATACCTCAAAGTGCTTAAAATGAAATAAAAAGACTCAAATCAACCAGTTCACTGTCTGATTTACATAAGTTTGTTGCCGACATAACAAGACTCAAATTCATTCTCACAAGCTTTTGTCAATAACATTCCAATACAACCTGTCATGTTATTACTATTTATTTCAAATGAGTATTTGATAACATGTAATCAAGTCTATTTCCCAAGGCTACAAATCACATGTGTTTGGAGAGGTCTGCCTGCCCTTTGGTGCCCTACTGACACAGCACGTTTGAAAACAAGTCATCTAGACGACACTGCAAATGTTTGCAATATTCGTCACCTTGAACATTTACACTAGTTGTAGGTCACACATTTTTATTTTCTGCTGAATTTTTCTTCAAACGTGCCCAAAGGCAGAAAAATACAGTGTACTTCAGATTCTGATGAAAGCTGGAGGTATCAAATATTCCACCATGAAGTAGCCATTACTGCCTGTCAATGTAAGCCCGGAGTAGCTGTTAGGTTTGCAGTGACAAACACTGAAATGTGTAATCACGGCAAAAAGGAAAGAGGAGATGGAAACTACTTCCTAAATTCTTGTTACTACTCAGTAACAGTGAAAACTGGCATTCTCGTCATCACTGGAATAAATATTACTGGGAAACTGACAAAAAAAAAAGACATTTATACAAACCTTTGCAGTGAATTGCTGGAAATATGTAGCATTTTGTTACACGTAATAGTATTATTTATTATTATTTATTTATACTTGTAATCACTGATACTACTGTTGTTGTTTTAAATACCAACCACTGGTTTTCGTTTAAGCTTCAGTCTTCCTTGCCTGTCAGACATGTGGAGCGTCCTGACACGACACTAAATTTTCAAATGCGAATTGAACTTTCGTCGCCGAGCTTTCCAACATGTACAACTATACAACAGGAAACGTTTGATCAGAGCTGCTACTCCAAGCCTAACATCCTTTATTCTGTTCCTGCAGGTGACTTCACCACAGTCACATTACTGTCAATACGTGAGAAATCATATTGATTGTTCCACTAAACGTTACGAAACTGATTTTTAAAAAAGTAGATAGAGCTTTCTGCGTCGAGGATACCACATGACAACACTGCATGATGTATGAGATTAGCCATGTCAACTTTGATGACACAATGAAATAATAACACATATGATGAAGTAGCATAAAGAAAGGTAACTCACAGTTTCTAATGTCCGAAATGAAAACGGCCAATCCGCGCATTCCATCTCCTTTCGACACAGCCGGCATGTCTGCAGGTTTCTGTCCTCACTCTGGCCTTCTCCGAAAAACACTGACGCCGGTCACCGTTTCACAGCGGACTGGAGTCGACGATGGCAAACTTGACGTTTGGTAGTAGCCGTTTGCCTCTCTGCAACTTTGTGACTGACTGCTGCCTACCAAGTTCGGTCGATGCTTTTAGGTGGGTAACTCAGGTAGCATTTACTAGATCCGCTGGATGGCAGTCTATCAGCAAGCAGCGGGATAAGTTAACGTTATCCCTGTTAGCTGGCTTGTTTCCTTGGCTATGGCAAGCTAACGTTATTTCATTCAATCCTCATCTACCTTGGATTAGAAATTACGTATAACTCATACCACAAAAATGTGCTAAAGATAAAAACGGCTACTGATAAATGTCTTAAAGATAAATGCACTCAGACGTGTTAGTAAGAATGCTGTCCGAGAGTATATTCTTCAATTACTTCGAGTCACGCAACGTAAAGCTAGCTTAACAGCTAGCTAGCTAGCTAGCTGACTAGCAATATCATTCAAATACTGGAGTACATCACCGGTTGATCGGAATAACTCAGTAGAGCGTCTCAAATACCAACCAGCGGTAAGACTTCTTTGAGCTCTCTATTCGCGCACTAAATTTGGTTAAAAATATTACGTCCTGTATAACTGATGTCCGCTCCAATTCTTTAGCCTCCACTGTACGGCTCGGATCAGGCTCGTGACAGCAGAATAACGTGACCGCGCAGCACACCCGTGAACGCCTACGCTCCTTTTCGTCGTTCGAGTGGACCCTATTGCTGATTGGACAACTTGCGGCGATATGTGGCTGCCGCTGCACCAACACAGTGCACCTCTGCCATGAAGCCATTTGTATGGAAAACAGGCTACGACTGAGCGGCAGGGAAGCCGGCCCGATGAAAGTATGCTAAAAGTTGGCTTTCGTGTTAACAGTGCTAAGCTGTAGTGTCCAGTCGACAATAGTTTTATTGTCATATACAGATAAACAGTGTAGCAACATTTACCTGTAATGCTCGTGTTCCTCAGCTTTACATGAACATGTACATGTGTACAGGTATATTAAGAAAGAACATATAATAAAATAAAAAAAATAATAAAATACTAAAGTATTAAATATTAAGAGAATCATTTTTGGTATTTACAGTTTGTGCAAGACTGTGCAGTGAGGATTTAACAATAACAGACGTTATTGTTTTAAATAATTATGTAAGAACTGAAAACATCAAATGCAAATGACATGCAATTTCACCTGCGCAGGTATTCATTGGTCCGCGTGCAATGTGTCTGTTTACCCGCATGTTCAGTTATTTGGGGCACTCAGATAATCCATCTTAGGACCGTTTAATGGACAGGGTCAAAAAGTGTCTAAACAAAGGCATTTGAAACCAATAACATGCCTACCAAAAAGATCAGGTCTTAGATTAACAGCATTAGGACACTGATCTACAACGATGGTGTAGTTCTGTGGCAGCTGGCAGCAGATGGCTCCATAACATTTAGGATGCAACATGCATGAGTGACGAAACGTTTCTCCCACCAAACGCTACATCCAGATGAACAGATTCAACTTTTGGAGATGCAACATGCAGCACTGAGCATCAATTAAAATGTTAATCATTAGATTAAACCACTAGTATGTCTGATACTGTAGGGCTGCGTACAGGGCGGCCAGGGCAGACCTGAGTAGAGGCATCAGGAAAGCTAAGGCTGCCTATAGGAGGAGGATTGAAGATCACTTTGCTGACAACGACCCCAGAAAAATGTGGCAGGGGATCAATCACATTACCAACTACAGAAGCAATAACCAGGCGACATCTAGGATTGATGCCTCGCTGGCTGAGGATCTAAATCGTTTCTTCGCCCGCTTTGAGACGACCAGGCCCTCAGCTGTCACACCACTTCCACCCGCCCCCAGCACCGGCACACTAACACTTAGGGAGCATCAAGTGAGGTGTGCTCTAAGGTCAGTGAATCCCAGGAAGGCGGCAGGTCCTGATGGAATACATGGAAAGGTTCTCAGAGCATGTGCTGACGAACTGACCGGAGTCTTCACTAAAATCTTCAACCTTTCCTTGTCATTAAACACCGTCCCACCCTGCCTCAAAACCTCCACCATCATCCCCATCGCCAAAAAGACAGCTGTGGTCAGCCCAAATGATTACAGGCCTGTTGCACTTATGCCTGTAGTGATGAAGTGCTTTGAGAGACTGGTCTGTCAGCACATCAGGGCCAGTCTGCCTCCCACTTTGGACCCCCACCAATTTGCCTACAGGACCAATCGATCCACCGAGGACGCTATCACCATAGCGCTCCACACTGCGCTGAGTCATCTGGAGCACCGAGGAAGCTATGTGAGAATGCTCTTTCTGGACTTCAGCTCAGCATTCAATCATATCATCCCAGAGATCCTGGTCCAGAAACTGTCTCACCTGGGACTCTCCACCCCCATCTGCCTCTGGATCAAGGACTTCCTGACAAATAGACCACAGTCTGTCAGACTCGGCCCACACCTGTCCAGCACCATCACACTCAGCACCGGGTCTCCACAAGGATGTGTTCTGAGTCCCCTCCTGTTTACACTCTACACATCCGACTGCTCCCCTACCCATCTCTCAAACACCATCATAAAGTTTGCGGATGACACCACCGTGGTTGGACTCATCTCAAGGGGGGATGAGTCGGACTACAGAGATGAGGTCAACAGACTGACTGAGTGGTGTTCAGTTAATAACCTCCAACTGAACACCACGAAAACTAAAGAACTTATCTTGGACTTCAGGAAGGGCAGAGCAGACCCGGCCCCACTGTACATTCACGGGAGCTGTGTGGAGAGGGTACACTCCATGAGGTTTCTGGGCGCAGATCTCTGATGATCTCTCCTGGACTGCAAATACCACTGCGGTGGTAAAAAGGCCCAGCAGCGTCTCCACTTTCTGAGAGTGCTCAGGAGGAACAACCTGGAGGAGAGGCTGCTGGTGACATTCTACAGAGCCACCATAGAGAGCATCCTAACGTGCGGCATAACAACATGGTATGCAGGGTGCTCAGCTGCAGACAGGAAAGTACTGCAGAGGGTCATCAACACAGCCCAGAAGATCACTGGCTGCTCTCTGCCCAGCCTGGAGGTCATTGCAAACTCTCGGTACCTCAGCAGAGCTGGCAATATCATCAAGGACCATTCTCACCCCAGCAATCAACTGTTTGAACTATTACCGTCAGGCCGACGGTACAGGTCACATAAAACCAGGACAAACAGATTCAGGGATAGCTTCTTTCCCAGAGCTGTCACCGTAGTAAATAAGCACAAAAACAATTGAAACTGCTTAGCTACTCCATACTGTCACTGTCATTGTATTATGCTGCTATTCATACTGTCATTATATTAATGCTGCTATCCTGTATATATTGTACTTACTATTGTTTGTTTTATTGCACCTTTTATATTTTACATTTATATTTAGTGTGAATGCTTGTAAAAGCATTCACAGTATTGTTCTTCAAATCTTTATTATTATTATCTTAACAACATTCCGTACGTTTTTTGGCATCTAACTCCTTCAAAACCGCTCAACTTAGAAAAACCATTCAAACACCGTTAGATTCCTCTTCTTTTGGACATGACTGCTTCTACTTTTCTCATTTATAACATTTATTAGTGTGAATGCTTGTAAAAGCATTCACAGTATTGTTGTTGTAATCTTTATTCTATTTTATTATTATTATAGATTCCGTACGTTTTTTGTACTCCTACTCCTTCAAAACCGTTCAACTTAGAAAAACCATTCAAACACTGTTAGATTCCTCTTCTTTAGGACATGACTGCTTCTATTTTTCTCATTTTTAACATGTATATTTTTAATTTTATTTAACTTTTTCAACAAAATTTCCCATGTATTTCAATGGGGAGACCCTTCAAATCCTCATTCAACTTACTCATTTTCAAACTGTATCTACTTCAACATACGTTGACATAGAGCCACCATTCAAACTTTAAAACGAAGACAAGACATTCAACTATTCAACTTGTATTTATCTTTTCAATATCTGTTATACTTTTTCTTCAGTTCCAGTTTAAGTTTCATGATGTTTTTCAGCCGTTTCAGAGTTTATAATGGGTGTGTATGGGACGGAATGTTGGGGCTAGAGTGAGACAGCTCAACTGCTAGAGTGAGAGGAGCAAAAAAATTAATCTTAAAATATTTTTTAAAACTGCTGCTGTGTCCGCAGCGTTTGCTCCACTAGTCTGATTTTACCCTCAAAACGTAGCCATCGCTGTCCTCTTTCATCCAGTGTGTTTACTATTGTACTAAGTGTTATGGTTCTTTCATAAATGTCACCAAAGCACAGCCTCCTCCCTCCAACTCCTCCATAGACTCCAATGTTAAAATGGCTCAGAAGGTTCGTTTGAAAATCAGAAGTACAGGCTGTCTTTCCACTGTCACCACGTCCATATATTAAACTCTACAAGCATGAAAACTGAGAATTCAGTAGACTAGACATTGCTGTCGCTCACGGTGAAAGAATTTTGTCAATACGACCTATACTTTTCATTTGGGAAGGATTTGTTTGGGCCTGACTTTTCTGTTCATTTTAAGCAGCAAAAGTGAGGTGCATGTCTGTGTGCGTGTGTATGGAGCCACTGGGTGCAGTCACTATAGCAACCAGGCTCACACCTGCCTGCCTAACGAGTTCTGTCTCTCACTGTGCCAAGATTCATCTTAAACACTTCTCTTTCAACTACTGCTGTGTCCATAGTGTTTGCTCTACAGCCATCATTTTACCCTCAAAACGTCGCCATCGTTGTTCTCTTTCCAACACTGCATCTTTCAAAGCTCAGAGATGTAAAGGTTTTAAACTGTGTGGATCCAAGTGGAAGGATCAGATTTGAGTCATTCAGTGATTCAAAGAATATGAACTTTTAATATTCATTCAGATGTTTTCTGACTCTAAATTTTCTTTTCTCATTACTTAGGTTTTTCTAATTTACATTTAAAACATTTTCAGCTATTTTCCAACTTCTTCTCTGTGCTTGTCAGCTTTTAGCAGTTCAGCTTTTTTGTTTTCAGGTGCAGATTTCTGCATTTTTCATCTCATTCAACATTTTTAACTTAAAATTCAGCAATTAATTCATTTCAGTGCATACATTCAGATTCAAGCATTCACACTGCAGTTTCTTCAGAAAATGCACTTTCTAGTATTTTTAAAATTATTCAACTTTTTTCAACAAAAATTTCCCATGTATTTCAATGGGGAGACCCTTCAAATCCTCATTCAACTTACTCATTTTTAAACTGTATCTACTTCCACATACATTGACGTAGAGCCACCATTCAAACTTTAAAACGAAGACAAGACATTCAACTATTCAACTTGTATTTATCTTTTCAATATCTATTATACTTTTCTTCAGTTCCAGTTTAAGTTTCATGATGTTTTTTTCAGCCGTTTCAGAGTTTATAATGGGTGTGTATGGGACGGAATGTTGGGGCTAGAGTGAGACAGCTCAACTGCTAGAGTGAGAGGAGCAAAAAAATTAATCTTAAAATCTTTTTAAAACTGCTGCTGTGTCCGCGGCGTTTGCTCTACCGGTCTTATTTTACCTCAAAACGTAGCCATCGCTGTCCTCTTTCATCCAATGTGTTTACTATTGTACTAGGTGTTATGGTTCTTTCATAAATGTCACCAATGCACAGCCTCCTCCCTCCAACTCCTCCATAGACTCCAATGTTAAAATGGCTCAGAAAGTTCCTTTGAAAATCAGAAGAGCAGGCTGTCTTTACATTGTCACCACGTCCATATAATAAAGTTCATAGGCATGAAAACTGAGAATTTGGTAGACTGGACATTGCTGACGCTCACGGTGAAAGAATTTTGTCAATACAAGTTATCGTTTTCTTTTGGGAACGATTTGTTTCGGACTGACTTTTCTGTTCATTTTAAGGAGCAAAAGTGAGGTGCACGTCTGTGTGCGTGTGTATGGACCAACTGGGTGCAGTCACTATAGCAACCAGGCTCACACCTGCCTGCCTAACGAGTTCTGTCTCTCACTGTGCCAAGATTCATCTTAAACACTTCTCTTTCAACTGCTGCTGTGTCCACAGTGTTTGCTCTACAGCCATCATTTTACCCTCAAAATGTCACCACCGTTCTTCTCATTCCAACACCGTGTCTTTCAAAGCTCAGACATTTAAACTTTTTAAACTGTGTGGATTCAAGTGGAGGGATCACATTTTAGTCATTCAGTGATTCAAAGAATATGAACTTTTAATATTCATTCAGATGTTTTCTGACTCTAAATAATCTTTTCTCATTTTGTAGGTTTTTCTATTTTACATTTAAAACATTTTCAGCTATTTCCCAACTTCTTCTGCGCGAACGTCAGCTTTTCCCAGTTCAGCACTTTTGTTTTCAGGTTAAAAATTCAGTTTTTTTTTCATCTCATTCAAAATTTTTAACTTAAATTCAGCAATTAATTCATTTCAGTGCATACATTCAGAATCAAGCATTCACACTGCAGTTTCTTCAGAAAATGCACTTTCTAGTTATTATTGTATTTTTGCACCAAGGGAGTTGCACTCCAATTTCGTTGTACCCTGTACAATGACAATAAAGGCTGTTCTATTCTATACCAATTCAATTCAATTTTATTTATACAGCTAAAAATCACAACAACAGTCGCCTCAAGGCGCTTTACATTGTAAGGTAGACCCTACAATGATACATACAGAGAAAAATCCAACAATCATATGACCCCCTATGAGCAAGCACTTTGGTGACAGTGGGAAGGAAAAACTCCCTTTTGACAGGAAGAAACCTCCGGCAGAACCAGGCTCAGGGAGGGGCGGGGCCATCTGCTGTGATTGGTTGGGGTGAGAGAAGGAAAACAGGATTTTTTTTATTGCAGCCTCATTGCAGCATAACTAAGGGAGGATTCAGGGTCACCTGGTCCAGCCCTAACTATATGCTTTAGCAAAAAGGAAAGTTTAAGCCTAATCTTAAAAGTAGAGATAGTGTCTGTCTCCCGAATCCAAACTGGAAGCTGGTTCCACAGAAGAGGGGCCTGAAAACTGAAGGCTCTGCCTCCCATTCTACTTTTAAATACTCTAGGAACAACAAGTAGGCCTGCAGTGCGAGAGCGAAGTGCTCTAAACCACTTAGTGACAGCGACCTTGATTATTCGACTAGTCACGCACTTCCCTAGTTTTCATCAACCCCACATGTGCTCTCGTGCAGAAATTTGATCAGAGTCATTTGATTGACAATGACAACTCTTAAACAGTCAGGACACACTTACTTCCTGTACCTCAAAATTTCATTCTGTTGACAAACAGACCACAACAGAAAACCTTTAACAATGTGTTATGAAAAAGAAACAGTGCTCTGTTCAAACGGCTTTTAATGAGCCATAAAACCCAACAGAATTCAAAGTTTAAAAACCTGTCAATGAAACCACCGAGTTACACTGAAGATAGGAAGTTTCCCTGTTCCTGCAGACACCTAAAGATATTTGGACACATGTCGACAGCAATGTTTCAGTCTAGGTACAGTTTAGGGTTACTGTGAAACAGTGCAGAAGCAGCCCACAGTCCATGGCATGTCCATAGGTGCAGCTGGAAGAAGTGTGTGTCTCCAAGCACAGCTTCAATACTGTGGTAGAAATACCAGGGGATAGGCTGTTACAGAAGAAAGTAGGACAAGACAGGGCTGTAGAAAGGCATCAGCTGGGCCTCAGTGTCTCTGTGCAAGTAGGAACAGAACAAACATTGGCAGTCCTTTAGTGGAACTACTTCTTCTCACAGTACAGAACCATGCAGATTATCTGACATTGCCCAAAGAATACTGAACTGGCTTGTCTGCCACCGGCATCCCGCCGTCTTCACAGATGAGAGCACATTCACCTCATGTCAGAGAAGAAGACCACCAATCGCCTGCTCCATGTTCTTCTGCCCTTCATCATCTTTGGCTGGGATTTATGTTGAAGAAGCTTCTCTTGAATTAAATACAAAAATGATTCATCAAGTACTTCAAATCACTCTAAAACATTCTCGACACAATTTCTTTGTTTCCATGTCTAAAGGGGGCGTTGGGTATACTAGACCATATTTATTTCAAGGCTTTCGTGACAATAATATCAGATATTGTATTATTCTTTCAAATATAGAAATAAAAGCCAGTAGAAATGCACATGGGCCCACTCTGAACCACTAAGCTGAGGGTTGTTAGGTTGGACGCTGAATTATTATTAATATTAATTATTAACATCTACACCATCATCACATCTGTTTTCAGCAGCAGAAACACTGACTCATATTAAGGTCAGAAAGCCTTCCAAGAAGAGAGAGTCAAGCTAAGGAAACAACAGGCTTTTGCAGCTCATGTGTTTTGTTTCCATAAGAAGTCAAGTATCATTCTGTCCTCAGATTAATGACTCAACATATGAAGACTGGGCAGCATAGGCAAGACGGGACAATTCTGACCTGGTGAACACAGCTTTACCTCTCAGACAGATCCCTCTGTAACCAGCTGCTCAAAGCTTTTTTGGCTTTTCAACCGCGGTCAAGTGAGCCGTCATTTGTGAGCCGCAGTCAAGCCAGCCGCTTCTTATCCACCACATACATTTTCTTGCGCTTCTACACCAGCCTTTACGGCAGCGCCTTTTCTCCTTCCTTACCGATCGCAGGCATTGACCTGCGCACACGTACACGTGCGCGATTGCATTGGACAGTCTGGTTGCATTATAATCAAAAATTCATTAAAAAATCATCCTTAATAGTTAATGTTCAACTTTCAACAGAGACTTGCTCTGGGACACCTACTGTACCTCTGGGCCAAGTTTCATCTCAATCCGCTGCATCAATAATTGTTTAATATTGATGGATCAAAAGTGCTGCTGAGAGAGTCATGACAGGGACTATAAAGAGACAGCATATTTCAGCCATATTTGCTTGTCTTCACTGCCTCGCTTTGAAATCCAGATTTTAATTTTGGAATATCAGGTGTACTTGTGGTTCCTATAGAATTATAAGGTTGAACGGAAATAAGAGTCTTCAGGCCTCTCTTCCGTGGATGCAGCTCCCAGTATTAATTCAGTTGACAAACACCCGTCCCAGCTTTTGAGATTAGCATTAAAACCTTCAGTTTTGACAAATAATACAGTTAGAGTGGATCAGGTGACCCTGAATCTTCCCTTATTTGTGCTGCAATAAGCCTAGGCTCTTGCGGGCTTCCCATGATGTATGAATTTTTTCCTTCTTCACTCATTCTGTGTTTATACACCTCTCTGCATTTAATCATTAGTTAGTATGTATCTCTTGCACAGTGTATATGTTGTCCTGTCTCCTTTTCACCAACCTCAGCCAGTCATAGTAGATAGCTGTCTCTCCTTGAGCCTGTTTCTGCCAGATGTTTCTACCTCTTCAAATGGAGTTTTTCCTTCCCACTCTCACTAAATGTTAGCTTATATTGGGTAATTAAATTGTTGTTGTTTTCTTTGTATTATTGTTGTGTTTTTACTCAGCAACATAAAGTGTCTTTAGGCGACTGCCGTTGTGATTTGATGCTAGATACATAACATTTATTTGCTAACACCAGAATGAATTAAATTGTATAAATTCAAATTATATATTCGTTATGATATACTCCTTGTCTTTTGAAATACTTTATTTTCTGTTTTTGGACACCTTTTAAAACAGCATTCAATATTACAGGAACAGAAGCTCTTCTATTTCATGAACTACCAAACTTCCTGGTAGTAACTGTCAAGAGATGTATTCTAAGACACTTCTTGAGCTTCGAATCAGAGAGGAGAAACACACAGTTTCACTTGCAGCAAGGGCAGCCACAGAGCACCTGGGACTCAGGGACTCGCACCCTGCCACTGCCCTGGTCTTTATTTATATACAGACTATTAAAGATCACACAGTGTGTGTGTGTGTGGAGGGGGGGGGGTCAGAGTGATCCCATAAAGACTTCCCTAAACCTGCTGGTCTGGAAGTCCAACAGTTCATCTAAACCAAAGGCACTTAGCCTAAAACAGACATAGATACGTTTATCCTATCATAAAACAATAAGAGAAGGTACGACCTCTCCCATGCTCCCAGGATGTGGGTGTGAAAGCCAGAACACTCTGGAATGCACACGAAGTCTTTGCAGACTATTAAAGATCACACATCCTATCACTACACAATTGATTATACACCTCTAAGCATATATGGTTAAATATTTCTTAATACAAATGACAATAATAAAATCTAAACCCATCATCACCACCCAACAGCCTAAGTCATCAAAAGGTCAACATGCACTATTCTACCATATGCAAACGTATATCATTAAAAGATTATACTGACTACTAAGTACAATTTTCTATTGACAGTAACACACACTGCAACTGGGAGACACCAGGGAACACTTGATTAAGGCACAATACACAATATATAGGTGAATTGATTTTGCCTCTTTACCACATATGACTCTGGATACTGTAGCTCCGGTGAAAACTAAGGCCTCAAATCCGAAGTACCTGACTCCGTGGTATAATTCTCAAACACGTAGCCTAAAGCAGATAACTCGTAAGCTGGAGAGGAAATGGCGTGTCACAAATTTAGAGGATCATCATTTAGCCTGGAGAAATAGTTTGCTGCTTTATAAGAAAGCCCTCCATAAAGCCAGAACATCTTACTATTCGTCACTGATTGAAGAAAATAAGAACAACCCCAGGTTTCTCTTCAGCACTGTAGCCAGGCTGACAAACAGTCAGAGCTCTACTGAGCCAACCATCCCTTTAACGTTAACTAGTAATGACTTCATGAACTTCTTCACAAATAAAATTTTTATCATTAGAGAAAAAATTACCAATTATCATCCCACAGATGTAATATTATCTACAGCTACTTTTAGTACCATTGATGTTAAGTTAGACTCTTTTTCTCCAATTGATCTTTCTGAGTTAACTTCAATAATTACTTCCTCCAAACCATCAACGTGTCTTTTAGACCCCATTCCTACAAAACTGCTCAAAGAAGTCCTGCCATTAATTAATGCTTCGATCTTAAATATGATCAACCTATCTCTAATAATCGGCTATGTACCACAGGCCTTCAAGCTGGCTGTAGTTAAACCTTTACTTAAAAAGCCATCTCTAGACCCAGCTGTCTTAGCTAATTACAGGCCAATCTCCAACCTTCCTTTCATATCAAACATCCTTGAAAGAGTAGTTGTCAAACAGCTAACAGATCATCTGCAGAGGAATGGCTTATTTGAAGAGTTTCAGTCAGGTTTCAGAGCTCATCACAGCACAGAAACAGCTTTAGTGGAGGTTACAAATGATCTTCTTATGGCCTCTGACAGTGGACTCATCTCTGTGCTTGTCCTGCTAGACCTCAGTGCTGCGTTCGATACTGTTGACCATAATATCCTATTAGAGCGATTAGAACATGCTGTAGGTATTACAGGTACTGCACTGCAGTGGTTTGTATCATATCTATCTAATAGACTCCAATTTGTACATGTAAATGGAGAGTCCTCTTCACACACTAAGGTCAATTATGGAGTTCCACAGGGTTAGGGCTGGATCAGGTGACCCTGAATCCTCCCTTAGTTTTGCTGTAATAGACGTAGGCTGCTGAGGGATTCCCATGATGCACTGGGTGTTTCTTCTTCAGTCACCTTTCTCACTCACTATGTGTTAACAGACCTCTCTGCATTGAATCATACTTGTTAGTAATCTCTGTCTCTCTTCCACAGCATGTCTTTATCCTGTCTTCTTTCTCTTACCCTGTTAAAAGGGAGTTTTTCCTTCCCACTGTCGCCAAAGTGCTTGCTCATAGGGGGTCATATGATTGTTGGGTTTTTCTCTGTATTTATTATTGTAAGAGCTACCTTACAATATAAAGTGCCTTGAGGTGACTGTTGTTTTGATTTGGCGCTGTATAAATAGAATAGAATAGAATAGAATAGAATAGAATAGAATAGAATAGAATAGAATAATGTACTTCAGACCGGGAGAAGTACATTATTCTAGCAGGGATACATTGGGAATAAGAAGACAGTGGAAGTGAGACTCAACACAAGAAAGAGACAAGAGGCCAGCAAACTAAAACACAGATTAAGACACACGAGCTTGACACAGACAAAACCATAAACAGACATGAAGACAAGACTGGCTTTAACACTAGAGTATTTTCACAAGTGTTCCATCCACTTGTGGAAACTGAAGAAGAACTACACTAAAAAGTAATATGGAACTGAAAACAAAAGAATACATAATGTAAACATATCATCAAATAATCCAGGACTCACAAACAATGATATGATGGTCAGAACTATAAAGAACAAAACTGAGAAATGCTCGGTAAACTGACCAAGGACTATGTCATCATGTCATTTTTTAATATCACAGTTGATGTTTCCTGATTTGTAGATAGTGCCATCTTACAAATACCAGGAAATCCAACTGGGTGACAAGCCAGAGTTGTCTGCCCACACACCCACTGACTAGAAAAAGGGTCCAGGACTCTTCAAGCTGGGATACAGGCATAATAGAAAAAGATGTAAACAGACTGAAGGTCATCAGGAATGTATAGTCTGTTGTTTATGTTATGCTTGTCAGCCTGGAGGAGGTAGTCAGTGACAGACTGTTAGCAATCAAGGACAACAACTCTCATCCCCTCCATAACACACTAGACAAAGCGAAGAGCATTTTCAGCAACAAATTCCTTCAACCCTGCTCTCTGAGGGAATGACACACTAGGTTTTTCCTTCCTGCTGCTGTCAGACTTTTTAACTCATCCACTTGTGTCAGACACGTATTGAACAGGAATAAACATGACTCACTGCACTCTCTCACTTGTTTCTGAATTCTTTGTCTCCTTATGAATAATGTATATAATGTTCAATAATTTCATGTAAATTTAAGTCTTATTAATAGAAACCGAGGAAAGAATGTAATTTGTTTTTACTCTTTTTGATACTTGGATATGGGGATTAATAGGTAGTTAATTCTATCTTTTCATTATGTTCTGTATTTCAAACTGTAAATTAAGCTTGTTTGGTTATATTTTTTATTGCATTCTTGTACTTTTTCATGCTTGTACTTTTAATACATTTTTGATAACATAAAAATAAATTCTGAGAGATACCTGCATTGTGTGTTACATTGGTAAAGTATAATATATTGCATTAGAAACTTTCACAGGATCAGTTCTGGACTACATCAAGTTCTGTATTGCAAATGTGACTGTGGACAAAAGCATTCGGGTTTTCCCAAACCAAAAACCCTGGATGACCAGCGAGGTCCGCTCACTCCTCAAAGCCCGTGACGCCGCCTTCAGGTCAGGTGACAGAGCTCTGTACAGGGCTGCTCGAGCTGACCTGAAAAGGGGATTAAAAAGCCAACACAGACCATAAAGGAAGCATCGAGTCCCACCTGTCCAGCAACAACACACGAGAGGTGTGTGCCAGGAATACAAGACATCATAAACCACAGAGGCAGCACTGCGAAAAACAGAAAACCTGAGTGTGCAGCTGGCAGAGGAAATAAACAGCTTCTTCGCCCGCTTTGAAACACCACAACAGCAGCATTCATCTGCCTCAGCCCTGCTCCCATCCTCATCCTCACCTGGTTCCTGCACCGCTCCACTCACTGTAACGGAGCACGATGTCAGACATGTGCTCCTAGCAGTGAACCCCAGGAAGGCGGCCGGTCCAGACGGAGTACCTGGCAAGGTGCTAAGAGCGTATGCCCACCAGCTCACCCTCATCTTCACCCTCATCTTCAACCTCTCACTGGATCAGGCAGCCATCCCATCCTGTCTAAAATCAGCCACAATCATCCCAGTGCCGAAGAAGTCTCCCATCTCCAGCCTGAATGATTACCGCCCTGTGGCCCTCACACCGGTAATCATGAAATGCTTTGAGAGACTAGTCCTTCAGCACATCAAGGATTACCTCCCCCCAGAATTTGACCCCCACCAGTTTGCATACCACGCAAACAGATCTACAGAAGACGCCCTCGCCACAGCCCTCCACGCTGCTCAGCTAGAGCAGCGGCAGAGCTACGTCCGAATGCCCTTCGTGGACTACAGCTCAGCCTTCAATCATCCCGGACATCCTCATCACCAAGCTGGACACTCTTGGCCTCCCTCCTCTCACATGTGCCTGGATAAAGGACTTTCTCACAAACCGGCCCCAGACTGTAAGATCTCATCCTCATCTCTGCTGACATCTCCTGGACAGACAACATCTCAGCAGACGTCAAGAAGGCCCAACAGCGACTGCACTTCCTGAGAGTCCTCAGGAAGTACAAGCTGAACTCCAACCTGCTGCTGACCTTCTACCGCTCGTCCATTGAGAGCCTGCTAACCTACTGCATCATGGTATGGTACGGCAGCTGCACCAAGGCGGATAGAGCCCCCTAAAACTAGTCATTTTTTTTCAAATGACTACTCTTACACTAGTTTTAGTGGATTTTTGATATAGAAGCAGAATGACAGAATGTTAAAAGAAGTTACCTTTAGTCGCACTAAGCTGGGCATTGCGTTCTCTGGCTGTTCAAAGCCATAGAACTTTAGACTTTCCAATTAAATAATGATGGCCATACTGATGTTCATTTCAGTACATTTTACTTAATGTTCATTTTCAGTTTTATGATGTTTCCATTTTTACATAATTCATCCCACATAGCAAAATTGGTATGGCCTGGATCTGTCCCACACAATGTGCTTACACATGGCCCACATACTGCAAAGAATGACGGCCTTTTGGTGGCCCAGATCTGGTTTACCAGAGGTGGCCCACACATGGGCCAGCACAAGGCCAGTTGCAGACACCCTGCTGGCCCTGTGCTGGCCCAGAACAGTTTCAGCTCTGGCCCCAGATGTCAGCCTAATGTGTACCTTAATCAAGCCATGTAATAACAACACGTGCCGGAACATAATAGTGCAAAAGTAACATGAAGAAACTGTTCAGACAGTGAACGGACTGATTCTTACACAGCGCTTTTCTACTCTCCCAGATTACTCAAAGTGCTCTATACAACATGCCACATTCACCCAATCACACACTTTGTATAAACTGAGTGCTTCCTAACTACATTCATACACTTGACATGCAGACTGGAGGAGCCAGGGATCGAACCTTCCGACCAATAGGCAACCTGCTCTACCTCCTGAGCTACAGCCAGCCACTGGCAAAGATGAGTAAACCCTCACTAGGTTTTGGATAAAGTGTACACTCACAAACCTGTCAAACCTGCATTTGAAACGTTGGCTACCATAGCAGTATAGTATTGCAACATGGCATTTGGGTCTTCTAACTAAAACAGGAAAATAGGAACATAAATAGTGCCATCATTGCCAGACCTGGCCCACATCTGGTTGACATACACCCTGCCATGACACCAGTCAGTCAGAAGTGCCAGCTTGATGCCAGATCTGGGCCAGACCTGTTTTCTATGAGCCAGGGCCACATCAACCAAACCACAATCGGGCCAGATGTGGCATGCCATCACATAAACAGGGCTTGACCCGTCTGCTATGTGGGATGACTTGTTCTTTTGGCGTTTTAGTTGTGGATTATGTCTGGGCTGTGTCTCTTGCCCTTTCAGTATATTATTGTTTTCTTGTGCTTCTAAGTGTCCCTTTGTTTCCACTATGTTTCTTTTTAGGTTATGTAGTATGGGTTAGGGATATTTTGTATGTTGTTTTAGTTTAATAAAACCATCTTTTGGATTATTCCCTGATGTGCCTGAGTTCTGTTATTTAGTGTCACTTTGAAAGGCACATAGAAAGCCTTGACATATAATTGTTCTTTCAATTTTTGATAAATATTACAGCGGATTGAGATGTAACGTGGTCCAGAGGTACAGTAGGTGGCCTAGAGGAGGATTGTGTTGAAAATTGGACATCAACTATTAAGGATGATTTGTAATTAATTTTTTAAACATTACATAATTGTAGTGTATTGAGTGTATTGTATTGAACATAAATGTCATTTAATTTCTGAGGAATATTACAGTAAATCTGGATGAAACCTAGCCCAGAGGGGCAGTAGGTGTCCCAGAGGAGGACTGTGTTGAAAGTTGGACATCAACTGTCAAGAATGATTTTTAATGAATTTTTGAATATACAACCAGACTGTCCCGATGGCTGTATTGGGCTGTCCCATTGCAATTTGTGTGCGCGCGTGCGCACGTGTGCGTGGGCCTATGCTTTTGATCGGGAAATAACGAGAAAAGGCGCTGCCGTAAAGGCTGGTGTAGAAGCGCAAGAAAATTTATGCGGCGGATAAGAAGCGGCTGGCTTGACCGCGGTGCTTTACCATGATGGGTGAAATCCTCCAACAAGGATGCCACACATACAGGATTGTTTCCATTCATTCACTGGCATCAGTTCACATTTATTCATGTTAAGTGTCATGCCACATGCCTCAGTGAAGGTTACCAAGTGATCACGGACTATTTTTAGGGACATAAAAAGATCGGAAGTATTCAAACACGTTAAAAACACAACAGTCTTAATGGACGGCGGTTCAGTGTGGACCCGGAAGCAGGGTTTTACGTCATCACTTAACAACCGGATTAATTTGGAGGCAGGGCCTGTCGTCTGCACCAATCAGAGATAAACGTTGGCCGTCGTGGGCGGGACAAAGGGAGACGCTTACAGACCCAAGCAGCTACTCTGGGTAGATGATCGAAATGGCGGCGCCAGCAGAAGGGATGGAGGTAAGGTCTTATAGTGTGAAAATAAGCCTCACTTATATTTATCTTTGGCAACGACACGCGGTCATTTTATGAAGTCGTGCGACATTGCGTACACGGTTATGTTTTTAGCTTTACTTAGCACATGCCTACCAGCTAGTGATGCATCCATTTTAACTTGGCTAAGGCTAATAGAGCCTTAGCACCGTTGGCGCTCATTCATCTAACATATATGTGACCGAGAAAGGCCACTCCGACACTTCACCAAGCACGTACTGCGGCTGATCCCCACGGCTGTTTGATGCTGGAAGGTTAAAGAACAGAGTCGTCCTTTTAGCTAATGCGTCAGCCGGCTGTTGGCGATGGAGCGAACCTGTCGTGGACCGCATGGGTGCTACCGTGTTAGCTTCTGAACTCGTTAGCTAATTGTGCTACAGAGTTGAACTCTTTCGTGGTATTTTCTTACAGTTTATTCATAAACTTGTTCTTTAACAGATGTCACGTGATTTCTGCGATAATCTTTTCCCTTTAATGTAGTTTACAGGCGACAGCAGCAGCGCTGAACTAGCCGCGTTAGTAGCGCATCCTCAGGGTGATAAAGAACTACGTTGTAGGCAGCTTTAGGTGTTCTGCCTCTCATAGAGGTGAACAAACGTGCTAGCTGTACTGAGCCCGAGCCGATAACTACAGATGAGGTAGTTGGTGTGCACGTGGAAACCCAGTGTTATCGAGGAAGGCCAGGAGCGCGCGACTTCTCAGCCATGTGCCACCATATTTTGTGCGGCCGGAGTTCACGTTAAAGTGGGCCACGTGTATCGGCCCAGCGTGGAGCCTGTTTTAAAAACTCTAACCCGTCTAACTCTGTCCGTGAAGCCGGACTGGGAACCAAAGTCTTTTCAGTTCCCGTGTCTAAAGCACGTGGAGCGCCATCTTGTCGGAGTACACAATAGGACATCACTGATTCGGCTGTTGCCGCCTTCAGCCCTGTTATGGGTTTCCCCCCTGCAAGAGATGATTGATGCTTACGGTTGTGGTATGATGCCTATACCTGTTCTAACTGGTAGGGTGTGTTTGGGGAAAAGAAGTGGTCGGCCCCAGTATAACTGTGGGTTACATCACATCTTAATGTGCCCTAAAATACTGTTGTGGGAACTAGGGAGGGAAAACAGAGGGACACAGCCTGGACTTCGGCCTGGTGGGGAGACCCTCCTCCTCCTCTGCAGTCCTCATTTACTTACAGTTAAAAGATGGGAAACGAACAAGAAACTCTTACACTGGCTGCTTATCAGCTGTTCAGTGAACTCAGCAGTTTCCCTGGAAAATTCAAAGAGGTTAAACACATGATACAGGTGTGTGTGGAAAGACGGTGTGGCCTGTAAGGCTGGAACAGAGTTGCTATATTAATACATTTAATTGTTTGAAGCCAACAAAGCTGCTGGTTGTCTGAGTTTAGCAAAGATGATGTTTAATTGAGACGATCTTGGTCTTCTGTGAGGTTTCCCAGGGGGAGAGCTCAGCCAAGCCTGCAGCTGAGGACATGACATCTAAGGACTACTACTTTGACTCATACGCCCACTTTGGAATTCATGAGGTATTTTTCTGGTTTGTAATCTGTGTGTTTAGAGCAGTAACTCAAGGAAACTTGTGTGTGTATTCATGAATCCTGCTTTTGTGCTGTAGGAGATGCTGAAGGATGAAGTTCGCACTCTCACGTACCGCAATTCCATGTTCCACAACAAGCACCTTTTTAAGGACAAGGTGGTGCTTGATGTGGGCAGTGGGACGGGTATCCTTTGCATGTTTGCCGCCAAAGCTGGAGCCAAGAAGGTTATAGGGGTAGGTGTTTTATTCACCAATCAATGGTAATGACATCACTCACAGCTAGCGATGGTCCCTTGATATAGTTGATGTGTCTGTTTGTTGTATTTGATCTCCATAGATCGAGTGCAGCAGCATCTCTGACTATGCTGTGAAAATTGTCAAGGCCAACAACCTTGATGATGGTGAGTAAATAGAAGCCAACATGATTTCAGTCATGTGATCATATTTAAAAATGCATACTGAGCTCTACTTGTGTCTCCAGTTGTGACCATCATTAAAGGAAAGGTGGAAGAGGTGGAGCTGCCTGTGGATGGAGTAGACATCATCATATCAGAGTGGATGGGCTACTGTCTCTTCTATGAGTCCATGCTTAATACAGTTATTTATGCCAGGGACAAATGGCTGGTGAGTATGCATATGCTCTTCTGTTTATTTGAGCAGTAGAGCTCCTGTCAAACACGTGAATCCTGTTTCAGTCCTGTGGGCGTTTGTACTATAAAACGTAAATTTGATACGTTCTAATGTACCACCTTATATGAGGGTGAGTGTGCTTGTGAGTTGGGTTTTTCTATGATGGCTGCGACAGCATGTCCCTGTTTGTGTAAACCGTGCAGTCAGTGTTGGCTGTGGTAATGTCTCGCTGCTTTGCATTACATCTATGTGTGCACTCAAACCTTTGTTCCTATCGCACCGCTGGGATGCTCCTTAAATCTGTAGATACATGGATTTGAGTCGGGCCAGGCTAAGCTGTGGGGATGTGTCAGCCTTAGTTTTGTTGGAGATGTGTGAGGGAGCGTGACGATTACTTTAACTTTGTAAACTTTTTAAATGAGAGACGTAAACCGTTCCCACAGCCTTTCATGGCCCAGTGTATGTTAACATTATGAAATGGTGCAATATTGGCGTGGAAACGGGACAAGAGAGCTCAGTAGTAACTTTATAAATGCAAAGAACACATGGCAAATGAAAAGGAGTGAAGAAATGCATCATGGGAAGCCCCCTAGGAACCACTAATATTCCAACAGTCTGAGCGCAAAGTGCTCTATGGAGGTGAATAATAATAATGATGAATTACAGTCGTCCAGAGGTAATAAATGCGTTGTCAGTTCTTCAGTGTCACACTCAGTCAGGATGTTGCTGCATCTATCAGGTGTTTTTTTTTTTTTTTTTCCCCACTCAAACTTGGTTAAATTAGTCTCAGTAATACGATGGATCCTTTTTCTCCCCACATAAATGTCTATAAATGCACTTTAATAGTTGTTGTTGTGAGTTTTTAAGCTACTCATTTATTGCTCCACTTGGCGTGAACATACTGACTTTGTTGATCTTTTCTCTGAAAACTGTGTATTTGTCCCTCTTTATACAATAACAGAAACCAGATGGCCTCATTTTTCCAGACAGAGCAACCCTTTACGTCACCGCCATCGAAGACCGACAGTATAAGGACTACAAAATACACTGTGAGTGGTCCGAGTGACTGAATGGAAATCTGAGTGTTTCCTGTATGCAGGTCATTGTCAATATCACCCGGTTGTCCCAGAGCAAATTGGAACAAAGATCCAGAAAACGTGTGCGTTGGGTTGGAGGTTTACTATGTGTTGGAGAGAAGCTCCACTCTGCACAGTCTGTTTCTGGGAAATGCTTTCACATTTATTCTAATCTACGTTCCCATTTTCTTCCATCCTGCCGTTCGCCCCATGTTCTTCTTCGTTGGTATTGAGTCCAGGTCAGGTGATTCCATCCCCATAGCTTCCTGTAGTTTTAGAAAATACATTTAGGTGGTTTTAGAATTTTACTGTGGATGCGTCGTATTCTAAGTCGACAAATGTTTATAGTTGGTGTCATCGATTCTGGTGAGGAAGCTCTGATAATTCGGTAAGTGGGTATAGTAAAATGTCTCAAACAGTTGTGACCAACATGTAAGGTTACATCGTTGTGAAGGAAACGAGTGTGTTTTTGTGTCATCACACAAAGTCCGGTTGGACGTATCTGGATTTGTGTTTACCAAATCAAACTGGATCCAAAGGGAACCAACCCTGTCACAGCATGTGTCCTTATTAGGGATGGGAACTGTCCATCATTGCGCTCACTCAGTGATTCACTCTGTGGGTTCTGATTGGCTTTGATGTGCTGCAGTCATGACCTGCTGTGAGGTCAAATGTTTGTTTGTGGTGGAGGCGTTTCCCCTCTCTGGTGTGATAACTGTTGGGTCTGTTACTCACAAGTAATGGATTACTTTTTTACCAATTCTACTGTACTTTCCATGATTTTGATTAATCTGAGCACTAAAATGGGTGAAACACACTGTCAACAATACAAACGTAAGGCTTGAGTCACACACACCAACACACATCCCAATGAGGACACACACACACCCATATGAACACAAAGCAGACATGTTTGCCACACAAACTGAACTCGGCCGATCGTGTCAAGAGACGACCACACCAGCCATTCCAAGGAGTCAGACTGCTGTGGACTGAGTGGGACTAAACGGTGAATGAAAGTAGCTGAATATCATGTCTGTGAGATGGTTGGAAGTAACTTTGTCTAATGGTTAAATCTGAAGAAACTCATGAAGTTATTACTCGTTAACGCCCAACAGAGCGCTGCGCCCTCGTCAGCCTGCCATCATGAACGGTCACAGCAAGAACAGGTTTCATGGACTGACAGAGCCTAGTTTGACATTTTTGGTTCAAACTGTCATCAGCATGTATAGAGCAAGTCAGAGATACAACAGTGAGAGTGTAACCATCTGTAAAACACTGCACAGGCTCCTTTTATGCTTCACTGGTCACATATGATGTAATTATGAAAATCACCATCAGTTTTGATCCACTCTGTAATAAAAGCTTCTAATGGTGACGAGTTCAGCGTGTGCTGAAGTGTTTGTAAGCATTCAGTGTCAGCATGGTTATTTTCTCTGCTCGTCATTAGCAAAATGTCAACACGACGAGGTGAGCCGAGACTTTCACACAACGCTGTACATGTTTTATGACAGACGGTGAGATGTTTGAGCACGTCAGGAGGGGACACCTCTGAGCGGTAACGAGTCTGTCAGAAAGGACACTTTGGATCATTGTAGCTGTACCTGGTTTTGTCTCTGTCAGGGTGGGAGAACGTGTACGGTTTTGATATGTCCTGCATCAAGGAGGTGGCAATCAAGGAGCCCCTGGTCGATGTGGTGGACCCCAAGCAGCTGGTCAGCAACTCCTGTCTCGTCAGGGTAGGTGGATCATTCTCTGCTCCTTGAATGGATGTGGGACACAGGCAGAGGGGGTGGCTGAAGCTGGTCTGAAACATTTGGTCTGAAGGCATCTTGTCTTTTTTGTCTAGGAGGTGGACATCTACACAGTGAAGGCCGAAGACTTGACGTTCACGTCCCCATTCTGCCTCCAGGTGAAGAGGAATGACTACATCCACGCGTTGGTTACCTACTTCAACATCGAGTTCACCCGCTGCCATAAGAGGATCGGCTTCTCTACCAGTCAGTGTCCCTCCCTGCTGTCTTTACACTATAGGTGTCCCAATATGAATGCTTTCTACAGCCCTGGATAAAAGCAGTTTTCATACCTGAATGAATTTAGTGTTGTTAGGGCAGGATTCATGCTGTGGGTGTTCTTAGGATTCATGTACTTGAACCATGTACTGAACAACATCCCAATTCATGTTACGTCAGCCAGAGGCCGAGACACGACTTACGTGTTGTTGCTATTGTACAGATTGTTCACCACTGTGAGCTGACACCAGTGTCTGCTTTGACAAATTCAGTTTTATTTATACAGCGACGAATCACCAGGAGGAGAAATGAGAACCTCGCACCTCAGCCTGCAGCCAGAATAAAGAACCAAGCAAATGCATTAGCTTTACAGAATGTGACACATGTCTACAGGTGAACAGGCAAGAGGTGGTCAGCTGATTGGAGCCAGTCATCTGAACTCTGACACACGGGGGCAGGTTAAAATAAAGGCTTCTGTAGATTACCAACACTCTGTCTCCCCCAGGCCCAGAGTCTCCTTACACCCACTGGAAGCAGACAGTCTTCTACCTGGATGATTACCTGACTGTGAAGACTGGAGAGGAAATCATTGGCACCGTCAGCATGAAGCCAAATGTCAAGAACAATGTAAGCACAGTTCAGCCGCTCTTTGCTTTGATTCCATTTGAAGTCCTTTCTGTGCACGTTGTCTTTGTGTAACCTGACCTGCTGTCTCTGCAGAGGGACCTGGACTTCACCATAGACGTGGACTTCAGGGGCCAGCTATGTGAGATGTCAAAGACGTTGGAGTACAGGATGCGTTAGAAGCCTTTCCCTCCGTTCCAGTTTTTGTCATTAGTAGAGGACAGATATACAGTTTGGGAGTCTGAGCGATAGTCTGACGCTCCCCCGCAGCAACATTTTAAAGACATTTCTTGTTCAAACATTAACAGTATTTAAATTGTTTTTGTGGCTTTCAGTTCAAAGTGCATTGGCGTGGTGCTTCATTGTGTCATATACACTCAACAAAATGTATGTTAGCATACGGAAGTTTGTCCCAACACCTTGTTGGGTTCTTCTTTGGGGTTCTGTTTATTTTGCATGGGAGAAGTTAATACAGACGCAAACTCAGCCTGTCCCTTCATTCGAACGGTAACCATGGCGTTGGAAAGGACGCTGTTTGTAATTCAGCACTCGCTCAGTAAGATGAGCATAAGTTTGTAGACGGTTGCTGGACTGATTCTTACTGGACTTTTAGGCCACACCCCTTCAGTGGAACGTTCCACCTTCCTCAGCTTCAGAACAGTGTGTCTGTCGATGGTAACAGCTGTGTTGGCTCTCTGCAGAGACCGTTCTGATTTATCACATTTTGAGTTTTCTTTTGTATTGTTTCTGGCTGCCACTCTTTTTCTTTTTTTAAAATAAAATTCATAAACTGTACATTTAACTTCTCCGAGTTGTGGCGCTCTCCCAGCATCTTTGTAGACAATCTCACCACACAATTCAGTTTTGCTTCCATGTTCAGGTGTTTACCGCCCAAACATAGTCCTTTACATTTTACAGCACTCTGGATTCTCATTACATACAAACACGGCATGTTTAACCATTCTCTGTTTAAAAGTTCAAAGTAGTGTTGATTATAAGGTTCCCAGTGAAAACACGTGCAGCTCATTCGGATCGATGCCACGTTCTGGTCTGCATTCAGACGACAAACTCTGTATATGGGAAATGAAACATTTCGGCCCACACTTTGTTCTTACATATGTGGTGCATACAGGAGCGGCTCTGGGGGGACTGCTCAGAGCTCAGATGTGCATATGGTGAGTCATGTGTTAAAATGCTGTCAGAGAATATCTACTTTAATACTCGAGTATAATAAACACTCGTCCTCACCCACATGCTTGATGCCTGAGTTAGTCCCTGATGCCTCAGTATGTATGTGCATGACTTGTGTAGGAAAAGCATTGAGAAGTGTTTGTGTGAATGAGGCAGGTTGTATAAAGCGCTTTGAGTGCTCAGGTAGGATAGAAAGGTGTCGCATAAAATCAGTGTCAGCATTGTTTATCAGCTGGTTCAGTCCCAACTAAAGGGTGTCATACAAGAAGCCTCTGCTGATGGGTAAACATGAATGACCACAGACCTTTGGCAGTGTTGTTTCACCATGAACTGACCACCATCAGCCACTCCCCAGCTGCAGAGAGACGAGCTCACCACACAACACTCCATAACTGATGGAGCACACTTACAGTTTGCTGACCAGCCTGTGAAATACTGGGAGCCTGATCACATGACAACATAACCAAACTCTTTGGATGCTGCAGACTGTGTGGAGGTCAAAGGCACAGCAAAACACCATGCCAACAGTGCAGTTTGGGGGTAGGAACAGCACGGTATGGAGCTGGGTTTTAGCATTCAGCCATGCTGTGCTTCATATAACTGAAGGAAAGATGCTACGAGACATTCTTGATAAACACCTGCTGCCATCGACCAGGACGATGAAGGCGAAATGACAGTGAACGTGTCATCAAGTCAGCGATCCCAAACACAGCCAAGGAAACTCAATGTTTGAGGTTATAGACGGTCCATCACACCTGAGCAGTGACTCCATGGCTTTCATCACTAACAGAAGCTTTTGTGCTTTTCTACTCGAAGCATCCAACTTTTAGTATCGTATTCCTTTGAACAATTTCACTTCTGTATGATGTAACTGAAGTTTCTAAAACAACAAACCAAAAACCCTGAAACATTATGGTGGAGGACACAGACTTCATTTATACAACAGCTGAAAACCAACAACAGAGCTTATATAAAGATGAACAGCTGATCCCCCCCAAAGAAAAGCACAAACAGTATAACAAAAGGTTTTATTGAAATGATGCTAAAATATGACTTTGACTTGAGCTCCGTTTCTAAGGAAACACATTTTCATTTACATAGTTACATAAAACATTAACAAATACACTTTGACCACTTTCTCCTAAAACTATTAAATAGATAATTGTTACATGTGTTGAATAAGCATTTCATTACCTCCAGTAAATCTCAGGCTGTGTCTACAGGAGTAGAAAACGAGGACACAAAGTCATCTCCTCTTTTAATTTGGAAAGCCCCGAGCTTCTGCACTGATATATCGTCACAATGAGAGGTTACAAAAATCTGGAACAAAAGCAAATGTGACATCACTTCTGGCATGAAGGGATCACGGTGGGCGGGCCTACGAACTCTGCAAACACCTCACAGGTCACCTCCAGTTTCAAAGCAACAGTGAGACGATTCAGCTGTACGGCCAGTGGCACAGTGGCTACGTCCATCTTTATCCCAGTCGGCACTCAGGGTGTCGTCTCCCAGGACCGCTGCCGTCTGTAGAGGTCAAAAGTCGAGTGGGCGGGGCAAGCTGATGTGGAGAGCTTACGGCTGAATGGCACCTCCTCTGGTGAAAGGGGCTTTTGCCTGAGCAGGTCAGATGTTATGAAAAACAGGGAGGAGGGCCCTTTAGTGTTCCTCCTTCCACGGCACTGGGAAGGTGGAGCTCGCAGCAGCTTATCTTGGAGCAACTGGGTTATCAGCTGATCCTCCTGCACATCCACGCTGACCAACGAAGTGAAGAGAAGCTGAGAGCGAGAGACGTTCACCTCTACAGAGCACATGAGCAGAGAAACACAAAAGAAAGAAAACAAAAATGTTGGTAAGAACTCTGCGCGCACAGACTGCTGAAAACATTCCCTCCTGTTACTTCTGTCACTCACACCACGGACTACTGAGTGCTCCACACTGGGGGCTTCTTCTCCTTTATTTGTTTTATAACGCCATAACCAAGCGGTCAGCGTAGTATACAGAAGCATGTGCCCAGTCTGGCCTGGAAGTCCGGAGGTCAAAGTGGGAGACGCCCCCTAGAGTGGTGGAGAACGGCTGAAACTACTGAGTGAGAGTGATTGGATCACTCGAGAGGGCTCATCCGCTGACGGATTCTTTATTATTATTGTTATTATTAATGATTTCATCAGCTTTTCACCTGCAACAACAGAACTCTACAAATACGGGATGAATGAGGTACTTTTCATTCATTCACAACAGAGAAACAGCTGTTAGTGACCAAGGGAGACTTTAAATAAGACAACATAGGATCTGTGCGTTACCTTCAGTAGCTCTGGCATTAATACGATTCTTTGTGCTCTCTGACTTCTGTAGTGTTTGCTGAATTGCCCTCTGGGAGTCAAACTGAGCATCCTGTAGGACAACAGATAGATGAGCGTGAGCAGCTGTTAATCAGCTGAGTGGTCATTGAATAAAACTGTGCACACCTGCAGTGACTGAAGCCTAGTCTTCAGAGCCAGGGTGGAATTTAGCTCCGCCCTCTCCAGACAGCTCAGGTCATGAGTGGATGTTGGAGCAGGAGGTTCCACCACATGTCTGAGGCCTACAACGAGCAGCAGACGGGACAAAGACTGAATAATTCATTCAGTTTAGTAAATCAGTCAGGCGGACGGCCTAACGAGCACAGAAGTACACTCAGCTCTATTGGAGACGACAAAGCTGACGTCATCATCCACAACAAAACAAAAACGAGTTGTTGGTATTTCAGGAACCTGCAGTTCATTCTTTTTTTATAGTCTTATACAGTTTTTACATGAAGGATCTGTGGGGTCTCAAATATATACATACAGTCACTTAAATCTTTTAATAAGTGAATGAGGCCGGAGCCTTGGTGCTTCCAGAAACTGCTGGAACAAAAGCACCACTGTCCAAGAAGAAGGACACTTTCATTTCCTCTGTCATCCATCCGATCGCCGGGTGGAGAAGCGTAGTCATTCCACAGAACACAGTGGCAATGTGCTTTACACCACTGCAGCTGACACTTCACATTGTGCTTGGTGATCAATGTTAAAGACACACAACAACATAAGCTTGTCTCACATGGTGCAGAGAAAACACAAAAAGTAACACATGAATGAAGAGGTGTGGCCCAGCACTTTTGTCCGTGCAGTATATAATCTCCAATCTCAAACTGTAAAATACTGGCAGCCTCCTACAGCAGAGGCACCTGTGGTATACATTTGAAAATCTCTGCCTTTGAGTTTGAGGTTGAGATCAGTGAGATTCACACTCGTCCCAAGGTTTTAGCAAACGTACGTATGGTATCTATTTGGCAATGCTACATCGCTTTGTTCCAGAGTTACTGCATTCACAAATTTGGGTTTCCAGGCCAGCCGCCGGCCTGCCTCCCCAGCAGGGTGATGACACAGCTGAGGGGTGAGAACTACACCGCAATATAGCCATTAAAATATAATGATCTCGAGGGCCGGTGTCCTGCAGGTGTTAGATGTGTCCTTGATCCATCACAGCTGATTCAAATGGCTAAATGACCTCCTCAACATCTCTTAAAGTTCTCCAGAGGCCTGGGAATGAACTACATTTTGATTCAGCTGACCCAGGGTAAGATCTAAAACCTGCATGACGGCGGCCCTCAAGGCCCCAGAGCCAGATCGTGGCCCTCGAGGCCCCGGAGCTGGACACTCGGTACACATTTTTTGTATCAATCTGTGTTGCCCTGCGATGGACCCGTGTAGAGTACACCCTGCGCTCGCCAGCTGGGACAGGCTCCACCTCAGGAAACATCATTTTCTGCTGGGCTGGGTCCAGGTTTATTCACAGCCAAGAGTTTGGCAGAGAAGGTTCGACACAGTGACTCTACCAGAAATCCCCAGCACATGATGGCATCTTCCATACCAAGTACATCTGACTTTACTTTGGTACAGTTGCAGGTCATAATCTGCTGTGAAGCAGCAGCAGCAGCAGCATGCTCTCACCTCTCAGCCAGTCCTGAAATGGGGCGTCACTGCTGGAGTCGATGTCAGGCTCTGGTGTTACTGTGATGACTGCCTCTTTAGAACACACCTGCAAGACACCATAAACGTGATGTCAACACACACACACAGACACACACACACACACACACACACACAGTCATTACCTGTCTGTTCCTCTTTCTGTCCGTCTGTCCTTTAGGGTTGTGCTTCAGCTGTGCTTGTTCACTCTGCTGACTCTGTTTCAGTTTGCGGGGCTTTGGTTGTGATTGGCTGGTCTTAGGGGGGAGGCCGAGCGTGACCGATAGGTTGAGTTCAGGACAACACGTCAGGGAGGGAGATGAGGAGAAGGGGAGAGGGACCGGGAGAGGAGAGGGGGGGGGAGAATGGCCACTGGAGAAACTCATGCTGACAGGAGAACGCAGAGTGGATCACAGTCTGAGGTCCTCCTTAACCCTGATCATCATAATCACACAGCTTTACATATGAATATATTATAAAGACATGAAATAATCATCACAAAAACACTGCTGTGTGTTCATCAGGTGCACCAGGAGCCCGGTGAACACAGTTTTCATTTATAAGACGCATTACAAACCTGAAGTTTACGGCTAACAGGTGGATGTTCCTGTTTCAGTGCAGCTGGCCAAACAACGAGGAACCACTGAGTGGCAGCTGGATTCTACGCTCCCACTCTAACCCTCTGAAACCTAACCTGTCGCTGGCGTCACGTGTTTCACAGCGGTTTTTATTTTCAACATCTTTAAGTCCCATAACTCCCGAACCGTTTGCTCATTTGACAGAATTCCAACAGTTACTGAAAGCCGCGCTTTTCAGTGATGTTAGGGTGATTAGTTGTTTGAGAGAACAAAGAGTGAGTGTGATGCAGCTCTGCAGACATTTCATCCTGCATGAGGGTTCTTTTTTCCTTGGTTTTGATTGTTGGGTTGTTTTCTGTGTTCATTGCCAGGGTTTGGATGGGGCACCCTGCCTGGGATCACCGCAATGACCCTAATATCACTGAAAAAGTACAGAGTTGAGTTGTTCAGGAACCATTGGAAGTTTTCATTGCACCAATGGTTCAAGAGTTCCAGTAGTTTGACCTAAAACCCAGCACTCCCATCAGTTTTAAGGGGCTACCTGTTAAGCTCCTGGGCTTTTTCTGAGCTTCCTGTTTGAAAATAGCATGTCTAAAGTGAACTGACTATTTCTGTGCAATTACAAACTCTGTGTAAACTATTCAGTTCAATTCTATTTTATTTATACAGCGCCAAATCACAACACTAGTCGCCTCAAGCTACCGACTTCAACGTGAGACTGGTTGTTTGTATTGTTTGGTTAATTTCACGGACTAGCTAACGTGCTACCCACTAACCCACCGTCACTCTGCCGTATGTGTTACCTGCTTTAAGGCACACCGCAGGGATCTGTGCTGCTCAGCCTCCCGCAGTTTTAACTTTATATCAACAGAACTCAGCTTCTCTTTTGAATTCCCCTCCTTGTCTTCCGCTCTTCTTCTTCTTCTTCGACGGTTGACAAAACATCTGACGAAAGACAAGCCAAAAGCGTCTCTATCGCCCCCTGATGTCCGGCTGCAGTATAGGACATAAGCCCCGCCCTCTCCATGAGACTGGAATCAAACCAGCACACAAACATTTTCTTATCAGGCTGATTTGTGTTCAAGGGTCTCCTTTGTCATAAGTTTGATTTGAATTACTGTGTTGATGCTGTAAGAACAACGTCATCACACGGCTTGTCTGGCAGCTGCAGTCACAGCTGCACAGTGGGAAATCATAGTGAAGCTTTTCACTTCAAGCTGTAGATTTAAGCTGCTCTTCATGCTTTGGCCACCAGATGCTGTAAACGAGGACTGTGTTGAAAAGCTTCGAGTAATGAATCCTGTTTCAAATTATACACGTCGATGCTTCAGAGAGCTTCATTTGGCCATCATGCTCATACCTTCATTTTTCGAGCCGCCAGTCGCAGTGAAACCATCAGCAGAGAAATGAGCAAGCGATGAGTTATAAGTCACTACTGCAAAGACTTTGGCTCAAAAATGGCCCTGTGAGTGGGAACATCCCACGTCTCACTCCTTTTCAGGTAAATTTTGATTTTTGTTTTTGTGCACTTTATGTTTAATATATGTATTTTGTTGTGCCTGAAATGAACAAATAAAAAAAAAAAAAAAACCATGTGAGGTCATTTTTGTGCACTGAGGTAGTGGGGCCACACACACACACACACACACACACACCCCTCGATAGTGGACATGAGCGGCTGGATGTTTATTTCCCAGACACATGGGTATCTGCTTATTGTTATCACACAGTGTTTTAGAGCATGGAATTTGAACTTGCTGTCATTCACACATACAATGTTCTCCAGTGGAATACGGTCTGCGCCTGAACACAACAGCATGGTCATTTTCAAAAGCAGTAGTTGGAGGGCCATCTGGTGGGATCGACATACTTCGATATACTGCTCCTCTCAGATTGATCAGATTGATATCTCATAGTGTAATCCATGGTTTTAAATTCAATTCAATTCAATTTTATTTATACAGCGCCAAATCACAACAACAGTCGCCTCAAGGCGCTTTATGAACACCAGCTCAAGACTCAAGCAAACCTCAGCTCTCTACACAACAGAGCATTGACACAGACAAGCCCACAGAGGTACAGATACACATATTTCTTGCCAGATGCAAACATCACCCACCTGAGGTTTGCAGAATACTGAAATGAAGGTAGGAGTCTGAACCAGTTTGTAACAGGGGCGAAAGCTACACTGAGCAGTTAAAGCCAATTATAAATTTACTAAATATAAAATACATTTATAAATAAATACATTTAAATGTATTAATGAAATATATTTCATATTTACTGGCCATAATGAAAATAAAATATGAATTTTCCATATACTGTGTTACGGCCCTGGGCCGGCTGTGTATATTTGTTGTGCTGTGTCTTTAAGACTCTACAGGCCCTTCCTGATTGGAGAGCTGGTGGCGGCTGATCGGTCCCCTCGTCAGCAGTTGAATGGCAGCGACTGACAGCAGCAGCAGACCTGACCCTGGCTTCCAAACCTTGTGCTATTCGTGTGTGGTTCCTCAGATTGAGCTTTGTAGATAGTGTGTAAATTAGTCTTCACTTGTAAATAGACACTGAAACAGAAGGGGTGAGCTGCCTTATTATTTTCCTGTACTGTTTTCTCCTGGTTATTTCAGTTAGGGAGTTAGGTGTGGTGTGTGTCTTTTGTTTGGTTTTTGTTTCACATAGGGTTTTAGAAGCGCCTCTTCTCCTGACTTAGCTTGTTTTCTTTGTTATTTTGGCCTTTGTTTCCCCGGAGTTAAGTTTTCAGTGTAGACAAATAAACCACCGTTTACTTAAGACATTAGTTTTTCTGTGTAAGGTTTTGGGGACCAGGTCGGGGTCACTTCGTTTTTAACCCGTTTGCTATGTTCCTGTACCCCTAGACTGGGGCGTAACATACTGTTACTACACACTATTCTTGGTACAGCAGTTCTTGCACAGTATTTTTATATCCACCATGACTTCTTTAATATGTTTTTCTTTTTTATAGGGTTATGTGGAACAGTCATATTAATCATACTACACATTATTATTATTATTATTATTGTTCTTCTTCTTATTCGGCAGCACTTCACTGGACTTCTTACAGATATTTACAGAGGGGTGGAACTTAACTTTCCTCTCCAATAGGAAATGAGATCTGACTTATTAAGCCAGTCAGATCACAGTTTGAGGAAAATTACTGACTTTATTTTTCTATTCTTTATTTCTTAAAAGATAAATTGGAAAAAATAAACAGAAAATAATACTTTAAAAAAAACTACATAAAGTCCTAACCCCTGTACAGGAAACAGTTTGGACCTTTGTAAGAAGTGAGGCAGACTGAAAGAGGAGATCCAGGGATGTGTATATCAGGAGTAACTGTGCTGGAACTGTTCCTCGGTGAGTTCATCTCAGCTAGCCTTATAGCCATGTTGTTTGTTAGCATTGTTGGCATAGTGGTCTCTAGTTTCCTTTGCCGATATGTGAACTTGACTTTACATTTGCTGCTGTTATAATTGTTTTAAACCTTTGTTTTTGTTGGTAGGTATAAAATCTTCCAGAGTGTCTCTTTCTTTACATATTTCTACAGAGTTCATGGCGTGCATTAATATATGCAACATTAAAGTACTAGATTAATTGTGACAGCCAGTGGGCTGGCCTTGTGTTTTGCTTTTGCTTTTACCTGTTTTTGCAGGTAGGTGGAGCTGACCCAATTACAGATGCAGCACACCTGAGTAGGCCAGTCCCAGTGCATATAAAAGACACTTTGACTGAACCAGCTGGTTCTCTCTTGCTCTGACTGGCTCTGTCTCTGGCTCCCGTCTTGTTCGTTTGGAAGTTTCAGTTATGGCTGTTATGTCCTTTACATTGTGTTTAAGTTACTTTACCTTATTTTCATTAAATATGTTTTACAGCCTTTAGAAGCCTGTGTGTGGTCTCCCATTTGTTTGTCACTTCCTATGAGCCGGGTTGTGACAAATGGGGGTGCTCGTCCGGGATATTACCCTGGTTTGGTAAGCTTTCTGACGTTTGATTGAGAGCTGGTCTGTTTGCAGCTGATTGCAGCTAGTGCTGTTTGATTTCATCTATTTGGCTGGCTTTGTCTGGTTGTGTCTTGGCTAGGCCTTGCTTTGTAGGCAGTTGTTGAGTTAATTGCTGATGCGTTTGGTTATTTGTGGTGGTTTGATGTTCTGGGTTTGCTGTGTGTTTTGTTTGGGAGGCCGTTTTGTTAGGGGGATTGAGTGGAGGCAGTCATGTTAACACTGATGTTTTCCTATAGGCTTAGGTTTGGTGGAGCTAGTGCTGATGTGCTGTCTTGAGTCAACTTTGGAGCATATGAGCTGTATTGATTGTTGAATGTGCATAAGTTAAAACCAGTGCTTTCCCTGTTAGGTTGAAGGAGTGTTTCTCTCTTGAGACTCATTCATTGACATTTCTGTTGCGGTGAACACGGTTAGAGCAGTCGTCTCGGGAGCACGTCCCCAGAATTGAGGGGGTCGCTGTTTGTGCAGTTGCCCTTCTCTTTCTGGTGGTTTTTAGTGCGTAAGTACCCACCGTAAGTAACTGCATGAAGACTAGGCTTCAGTTACGTAGATTTTGGTTAGGCAGTTAGTGGGGAAGTGCTGATTTCACTTGCATTTCAAGATCAATACTTTGCTGTTATGGCTACAGTTGATGCTTTTGTTCAGTCTCCATCGGAGGAACTCTTAAACAGTTGTACTAAAGAACAACTGTTGAAACTTGTTGAACATTATGATGTAGACGTTGGGGATAAACGGTTGAAAGATGAGATTAAAGGAGTATTGAAGGCTGCATTAGTAAAGACAGGCGTGTTGCCACGTAAAATGCAGGCTTTAGTGGCAGAGGTTGATCAGTGTGTGGTCTCAACTGCCGTTGCTTTGTCTTTTGAGCAGCAAAAGGAGTTGTTACTCTTACAAATGGAAAGAGACAAGCTGAGCATTGAGAAAGAACGTGTGAGGCATTCTTTAGAAAAGGAAAAGATGGAGCTAGAGCAGTATCGGCTAGACCTAATCAAGGCGGGCAAGTTATCAGGTGGTGTTGAGGCTAAAGAGTCTTCTCCACAAGGAGTTGAAACTTTTGATGTTGTGCGTAATTTGCGCTTGGTGCCAACATTTGATGAAAAAGAGCCAGATGCCTTTTTCTCCCTTTTTGAACGCATTGCCGCTTTGAGAGGATGGCCAGAAGCTGACTGTGTGATTATGTTACAGTCTGTTTTGACTGGGAAGGCTCAGGAAGCTTATTCAGCACTTAGTGCAGCTGATTGTCAGAGTTTTGCTACTGTTAAAGATGCAGTTCTGAAAGCGTATGAGTTGGTACCAGAAGCTTACCGTCAACGTTTCAGATCATGGAAAAAGTCTGATAAGCAGTCGCATTTAGAGTTTGCGAGGGATTTGACTAAACACTTCAACAGATGGTGTTCTGCACTGGGAGTGTCTACTTTCCAGGATTTATGTGAATTAATGGTATTAGAGCAGTTTAAAGAGCGTGTTCCTCCTGAGGTTGCAACTTACATTGCCGAACGGGAAGTGAAAACAGTTTCTGACGCTGCTAAATTGGCGGATGAATATGTCTTGGCACATAAGGGGCAGTTTGGTAGAAACACTTTTTCAGTTGGTGCTCCTGCTAGAGTTTTGGGTCAAACTAAGTTTATGTCATCAGATCCTGCAAAAGGCTATGGTGGTGTGAAGCCCAGTAAGCTTGGTCAAGCTTGCAACTACTGCCATGGTGATGGACACTGGAAAGCAGAATGTCCCTTGTTGAGAAGCAAGTTGGCACGCACAGGCAAACAGGTTAAGCCTGTGGCTCTTACCATTCCTGCACGGAAATTTCAGTAGTCCCTCAGGAAATGCCAGTTTTGACTAAGTCTGACTCGGAGAGCTATTCGGGGTTTGAGGACTTTGTGTCAGATGGGTTTGTATCACTCCCAGGTGATGTTCATAAAGTTCCTGTAAAGATTTTGCGTGACACAGGAGCGAAGGATTCTTTATCTTAGCCTCCGTGTTACCATTTTCACAGGTTACTGATACTAGTGAGTGTGTACTTGTTCAAGGCATGGGTTTAACCACTATCTGTGCCCCATTGCATAAGGTCAGGCTGTCATGCAGTTTTGTGGATGATGATATCTGCATTGGTGTTCGTCCTGCTTTGCCACTTGAGGGCGTATATGTGATTTTGGGCAATGATTTGGCTGGAAATCGCGTCTGGGCTGACAGTTCTTTGCCTGTTAAATCTAGAGTTCTGAATGAGTCCCATGAGTGTGAACAGGGTTTTTCTGACTTTGTAGCTTGTGCTGTTACAAGGGCTGCAGCTAAAAGGGATGCGGAGCCTGTAACTCAAGCAGAAGAGTGTCAGGTTGTCAAAGATTTGATTGTTCCTGAACATTTGTCAGTTTCCCAACAAGAGCTAGTTCAAGCACAGCATGCTGATGAGTCTTTGGCTGAGTTGTTTTGCCAGGTGCAACCTAGTGTTGACGCTAGAAGTGCGGCCTCGGGTTATTTTCTGCAGAAGGATGTACTAGTCCGTAAGTGGAGTCCGCAAGGGTTGGACTGTGTTGGACGTCCAGTTGTCCAGATTGTGATTCCGACTAAATACCGTGACGAGGTGTTGAAGTGTTCTCATGACAAATCTGGGCATTTGGGAGTGACGAAGACTTACAATTACATCTTGCGCTACTTCTTTTGGCCACGTCTTAAGCGTGATGTTTCAGCTTACATTAAAACCTGCCATATTTGCCAAGTTGTAGGTAAGCCCAATCAGTCTATTAAACCTGCTCCACTTTGTCCCATCCCTGCTGTGAGTAACCCATTTGAACATTTGATCATTGACTGTGTGGGCCCTCTTCCTAGATCAAAATCTGGTTCAGAGTATCTTTTGACTGTGATGTGCCAGGTTACGCGTTATCCTGCTGCATATCCACTGCGTACCATCACAGCCAAGTCTGTGGTGAAGGCATTGACACAGTTTATTTCTATATTTGGCATACCAAGATTATCCAGAGTGACCAGGGATCAAACTTTTCATCCAATCTATTTGCGCAAGTTCTTAAGCTGTTGAATATTACACATAACAAAGCCTCTCCTTATCATCCGCAGAGCCAAGGTGCTTTAGAGCGCTTCCATCAAACGCTTCTGTTGGCAGCACGGGAAGTGTGCCAGGAGAGTACTGGGTTTAGCCCAAATGACTTGGTCTTTGGCCACAAAGTTCGGGGACCCTTGAAAGTGCTGTGTGATAAGTGGTTATCAGGTGAACCACCAGTGAATTTGATAGATTATGTTAATGGTTTTCGGCACAGACTGTATGTGGCAGGTCAGTTGGCCAAACAGAACCTTGGGAAGGCTCAGGTCAAGATGAAATATTTTCATGACCGGCGTTCTGAAGAGCAGCAGTTTAGTGAGGGGGTGACCAGGTTTTGGCTTTGCTGCCGATTGCAGGGTCACCTTTCCAGGCACGGTTTGCTGGGCCTTACACCGTAGTACAGAAACTGTCTGACCTGAATTATCTGATTGCTACCCCAGATCGCCGGAAAAGAAATCAACTTTGCCATGTTAATTTGTTAAAACCATATCATGTTCGTCCTTTGTCCGTCGGTCTGTCAGGCTCTCTCATTTCTCCTTCCACTTGAGTCCAGCGTTGACTGCTTGTACAATGGCGCAGTCAGTTTGTGGGGGAGGATGTGGCAGCACCTGATGATCCTTTATTGCTTGGTCGTCTGAAGAATTCAGACACTCTTCAGAACTTGGATGTGCTGTTGGGCCATTTGCCTACTGATAAACGTGCAGAACTGTCTGCATTAATTAAAAGTTATCCAACTTTGTTTAGAGATACACCTTCTAAAACAACCTTGATAGAGCATGATATTGATGTGGGTGATGCAAAACCAATTCGGCAGAGGTTCTACAGGGTCTCTGAGGAAAAGAGTAAAATAATTGCGAAGGAAGTTCAGTACATGTTGGAAAACAACATTGCAGTGCCGTCATCATCAAGCTGGGCTTCCCCATGTTTGTTGGTTGAAAAGCTGATAAATCACCACGTTGTTGCACAGACTTTACGTAAAGTAAATGCAGTGACCAAACCCGATTCCTATCCTTTGCCTCATATTGACGACTGTATTGACCGAGTTGGTGCAGCAGAATATGTGAGCAAGTTTGACCTGTTGAAGGGATATTGGCAGGTGCCACTGACTCCCAGAGCTCAGGAAATATCTGCTTTCATCACACCATCTGGTCTTTATTCATATACAGTCATGGGTTTTGGTTTGCGCAATGCTCCAGCTACATTTCAGCGACTCATGAATATGGTTGTTAATGGGCTGAGAGGCTGTGCTGTTTACCTAGATGACGTGGTGGTATATAGTAGCACCTGGGAGGATCATCTGGATCGTATTCGCACTCTGTTTGAACGCTTAGTTTGGGGAAATCTGACTATCAACCTGGCAAAATGTGAATTTGCAAAAGCAACTGTGACCTATCTTGGTAAGGTTGTGGGCCAAGGTTATGTGAGGCCGGTTGATGCAAAGGTGTTGGCCATCAAAGAGTTCCCTGTTCCAGTAACCAAAAAGAACTCATGAGATTTTTGGGTCTGGTCGGTTATTATCGTTGTTTTTGTCGAAACTTTTCAACAGTGGTTGCTCCTCTGACTGATTTGTTGAAGGCCAAAGTAAAGTTTATTTGGTCTGCAGCATGCCAGCAAGCTTTTCGGGATGTGAAAGCTTTACTGTGCTCTGAACCTGTGCTTTTAGCACCTCGTCTGGATCAGCCCTTCAAGCTGTATGTAGATGCAAGCCACATTGGTGCAGGTGCTGTTCTAGTCCAAGCTGACAAGCAAGGTACTGAACATCCAGTTAGTTTCTATTCCAAGAAGTTCAACTCCCATCAGCTGAACTATTCAGTCATTGAAAAGGAAGCTTTGGCATTAATTTTGGCCTTGCAGCATTTCAGAGTATATTTGGATTCTGCTCGGCCTATTGAGGTATTCTCTGACCATAACCCTCTCACCTTCTTGAACTCATTGCAGAACCCAAATCAGAGGCTCATGCGGTGGGCTCTCTTTTGCAGCCTTACACTTTGGACATCCAGCACATTAAGGGCAAAGATAATGTCTTGGCAGATGCTTTGTCCCGCTCCCCTTTGTAACCAGCAGCTTCACTCCTCATATGTTTTGAAGTATGTCCTCTCAGTATCGTTTTCCTTCCTCTTAAATTGCTCCTAGGTACCAAGGTTGCTGAGGTTGGAGATGTGCTGAAGATGAAAGGACTTTCAGCATGGAGAAAGGTGTTGCGTGGGTGTACATGGTACATGTTCTTCTAGCTGCAAATTCATAATGTAAATGATTGTGTTTGTCCACTCAGGGTAAGACCCTGTTCTATGGGGAGTGTGACAGCCAGTGGGCTGGCCTTGTGTTTTGCTTTTGCTTTTACCTGTTTTTGCAGGTAGGTGGAGCTGACCCAATTACAGATGCAGCACACCTGAGTAGGCCAGTCCCAGTGCATATAAAAGACACTTTGACTGAACCAGCTGGTTCTCTCTTGCTCTGACTGGCTCTGTCTCTGGCTCCCGTCTTGTTCGTTTGGAAGTTTCAGTTATGGCTGTTATGTCCTTTACATTGTGTTTAAGTTACTTTACCTTATTTTCATTAAATATGTTTTACAGCCTTTAGAAGCCTGTGTGTGGTCTCCCATTTGTTTGTCACTTCCTATGAGCCGGGTTGTGACATAATGGACAGGTTACATAAATGAACTATTTCTCCCATTTCAGTTCACACCTCTATTGTTACATACTATTTACAAATTAATTTCTAACTTCTATTTCCTGGGATGTAGGGTGGCCATGGATCAGGTATCAGAGCAATTCATCTACCAATCGGACGGTCAGTGGAACAATCTCCAGCTCCTCCTGTGGAAGTATCAAGTATCCTTAGGCAAGATACTCAAACCACTGTTGCTCCCAGTGCATCCATCAGAGATAAAAGTACTTAGGTATAGATTTAAAAAACTATGGACTTCCGGCTAATGGCGGCTTGGAGTGAGTAGTGTTTTGGTGAGCTCCTGCACGGTCGACCTTTTTTTTTAAATAATTACTGGGCACTTTTTTTCTGACTCGACCCCAAGCGATATCTAACTCGTTTTAAAATAGTACACTTTTTCATTTTGGTCACTAAAATGCCACCAAAGCCGACTAAAGGAGGAAGCTCGATTCGGCCTCACCTGCGGCCTGCTTCTCCTGATGAGCCCTTGACCCATCCCGAGTCGGGGACTGCGGCCCAGGCCGCCACCAGTAGCGATGTCAGCGCTCTCAAGGCGGAGTTGCTTTCGGCTCTCCGCGAGGACTTTGCTGCTACACTTAAAACGGAGTTTCAAGTTATCCTTGGTGAAAGTCTTTCCTCCATTAAGTCCGAGCTTCTCTCCTTCAAAAAGGAATTGTCCTCTGGCCTGTCCGCGATGCAGGAGAGTTTCACTGGGCTAAAGGTAACGGTCGCCGAGATGGAGCGATCCCTGTCTACCTGTACCGATGACATCGTCAGCCTCCAGAGAACAGTGGAGCATCTAACTAAAGCGGTGGCCAAGTTGGAGGATAAATGTGACGACTTGGAGTCCCGGTCCCGGCGTCAAAACATCCGCATCGTTGGGGTTCCAGAGGACGACCCATTGTCGGCATCCACGGCCGCTATTTCGCGGTTGCTGAAGGAGGCCTTTGACCTCGCCGAGGAGCCGCTGCTAGACCGTGCTCACCGTACTCTGGCCCCCAAGCCTAAAACAGGTGAGCGGCCCCGTCCCATTGTAGCGAGGCTACACTACTACACTGACTGTGTTAAAATCCTGTCGAGGGCAAGGGAGCTTCAGCGGATTAAGGTGAACAATATGACCATCTCCGTTTTCCCCGACTACACCGCCAAGACAGCCCGAGCTCGTGCGGCCTTCGCGGACTGTCGCCGTCAGCTCCGAGGAATCGAAGGGGTCCGGTTCAGCCTGCTCCACCCAGCCCGGCTGCGGATTACCCATGATGGGGTCACACGGGACTTTACCTCTCCAGAGGAGGCCAATACTTACATTAAGACGATAACCAAGTGAGGAAAAAAAATGTATATATACTATAATATATTTAAGGAAGCAATTGACGTCTCCGGTTTATATTTCACTGTTTGAGGAGTGTGTTTTTCTTCGTCTGGGGTAAGGTATTCTTTTAGGTTCAAAAATGTATGAGCCAGTCTTAAAATGTTTGTCCCTTACAGGGTTAATTTAAAAACAATATTTTCACTTAGGCATTCTTAGATTAGTGCCTGTCCTATATTTCCATTTTATACTGTGTGTCTAGTCCTGCGGGATTCACCCGACACTTAAAGGTGTTTTTGTTTTTTGTTTTTTCTTGTTCCTATTGCGCTATTTAGCTGAAAGTACAACTTTGTCAATGTCAGGGGAAAATTTCCCAAATAGAAAGCTGCCAAAGTAAAACAGAGACACAGTGAGACAATATATAAAAAATACCTATGTACATGGGTGAACTCTCGGGAGAGTCACACAGTACTCTTCTTTATTGCAGGTTATATAGGCATGTAGGTTACACAGCAGACGGAGGCAGTCTCCGCCTGTTCTCAGAATATATTGCTTAACTGACAAATGCATATCTTACTAAACATTCTGTCTGTACTATACTAAACGTCTGCTTAAGTGGCATTTTCCGTTGCTTTTTGCACAGGAACTTGTCTTCACAGGCATTTGATAAGCATAGGCAAGGTTTCATGTTTTATCAGGGTGAATCATCATTCAGAGTTTACACAGTTACAAGCAAAGCATATTTGAATAATAAACAAAATCTTTTCACATTTCCCTCCTGTTGTTTAACTTTCACACTAGTTAAAACACCTTTGGTTTATTATCTGTGCATGATTTCTTGCAGCGCATTTTTAATCAGCACGTCATACATTGGTGTATCACAGCATTTCAGTGTCAGGGGGATTTATCATCATCTTCGTCCATGGGCAGTGTCAGGTATGCCTGCACATGAACTGCAACAACTTTATTAATCATTGATTGTGCACATGGCAAAATACAAGAAGTAAAACAACACAGTAGGAGTAGAAGAACTCCTACAAAAACCAGTCCTTTTATTAAAAGAGATTTCCAGGAACCACTCAACAGCCGGGTAAGCCAATCTTCAGTGTTCGTGACATAGTCCTGTTGCTGAGCGTCCCTGAGATGTTTTAGCGTGCGTAAGGCGTCGGTCATGTTGGAAGAGTGAACATTATCTGGAATGTACGTACAGCATGTGTTGTTAAAGAGTATACAGAGTCCTCCTTTTTCAGCCAGAATCATGTCCAGTGCGACTCGGTGTTGCATCACAGTTATGCGCAGGGCATCAATCTCTTCATTTTGTTGATTGTTGATTTTGCACGAGGCATTCAGGAACAGTCCAAAGCGGTAATCCAAAGTTTCAATCCTTAACATGTTCTTTCCGGTGCCCACCCATGGAAACAGTGAGTGGAGGACCTTTTCCCGGTGGTCCAAAGCTTAAATCCTCTGGCACATCACTGCCATAGATGGGGTCATGTGGTTGCACTGCGGAGACGTCTTGTCGTCGTCTTGTAGTCTGAGAGATATTTACAGCTGACATCCTGAAGGTGTGGTCTGAAATGAAGATTGGGGCACAGGTGCCCGTCCATCCGGGTGGCAGTATGAAGTAGGCACGTTGTCCACACAGCCAGTACTCACTGTAGGGTGTCCAGTCGTTGCCAGTATAGGTGAAGACAGTGTCCCAGCCTTGGTCCCAGTCCGTGCTTGACAGGTACCAGTCATATTTGTTCCACTTGTCACCTTGATAGCCTCCAATGTGGAATGAGTTTAGTGGGATGGCTATTGTCAGGAACACTGAGAACACAAACATGAAGCACAGGGTCGTGACTGTTGTCAGCTGGCATCCTGTTGTCCAATATTGACGTCGTCTATGTCCATCTCTCCTTTCTCCCTCAGTGGAATCTTGGGTTCTTTGTCTAGCATCTCCATTCCTGTGAGTGTTCTCCTCTTCTCGACCACCAGACACACCCGTAGCCTCTAATGAGTAGACCTCAGCCAGAGGAGTGGGATCACGAGTGTTGCCACTGATCACCCTACCCCCACCCACCGGCGAACACTAGAGGTTGGGGAGGACCAGAGTCTAAACTTATCACTCACTTTAAGGAGATGTTGGTGGGTCTTGGATTGGTTCAACCTTCTTTGTGTGGCTTTGATGAATCCACGAGGGTCGTTCAGCAATCTTGCATGCTGTGGGTGTTGTGAGCAGGACCTGGAAGAGACTGGGAGAGAATCACGCGGCAGTTGGTTGCTCAAAACTATTTCTTTGTTTTCCAGTAGTTTTGTCATCCACTCTGCTTTTGTTGGGGGCAGGGTGCTTTGGTTTAGCTGACCACACTTTTCAACAGTGATGTGTGACTGTGAGAGCGGGATGCCTACGTGGAGAGCTGTCTTGCATGTGTTAGATAAGAAAGATTAGCCTGTAGTAGTATTGAAGTTACTGCGTGTGGGACCTTGATAATCAGCTTGTGTCCCAAAACAATGTCGGCAGATTTTTTAACAGCCTCTGCTGCTGCTGCACAGGCTTGCACACATGTAGGTAGGCCTGAGGCTACTGAATCTAGTTCACATGAGTAAACGGCTAACGGTCGTTGTTTGTCACCAAAAGCTTGGGTCAATACTGCTTTCATATAGCCTGAGCTGCCATCCACATGCAAATGAAATGGTTTCTCATAGTCTGGCAGTGCTGTTTTGTTTTTCTGTACCTTTACTGCATGCTCTGCATGCTGTAAAGCATCAGCTAGACTTCCGGTATTTTGAGTGACCCAATGTTTATCTACGTGGGCGCGGACTTTTTGGAGGAGGCCTTTTAGAAACGCGTTTTTTAGTTGTTGTTCAAAAGGGGTGTTCACGCCCTCATCATATTCTAGACCTGAGTTTTGTCTAAAGACTGGTCGTAGTCTGTCTAGGAAGTCAGAGGCAGACTCGTTTTCTTTTTGCTTTGTTTCTCCTATTTTTCCGTAATCTGGGTTTGGCGCCTGAATTAACGGAAATTGCCCTAACGGGCCTGGAGGCCATGGCGGTGGGTCTTCGCGGGTCATTAGGTCCAGTTGTTGTCTCGCTGAGACATAAGGGTCTTGTGGTTTCACAAAGGGATTTTTTGAAACAGGGGGATAAGGATTTGGGGGGTATGGTTGCTCAGTATCAGGGGGACTTGGGGCTGAGGGAGGTGGTTGACAAGGAGGAGGGTTGGTGGTTTCGGTAGGTGGCTTTTCGCTTTGTTTATTTTGCTTTTTGTTTCTTTTCTCTTCACGCTTTTTACTTTCCTCCTGCCATGGTACAAAGAAACTTACGTATTCGTACATGCGCAGGACTTTCCTTTTACCACTAGTCTTTTCTATCTCTGCATGTAGGCATTTACTTAATTGCTGTATTTGGCCAGGGCTACAGTTCCCCTCCCAGGCGGTGCAGTTTGTTTTTGGGATTTCTCCACCTATTTGCGCTTATCTGTCCTGCACCGGGCATTTTTCTCTAACCATTGTTCATCTGCAGTCAATTCGGGTTTTGTAGATTTATTTCCCATATTTAATTTTGATTTATTAGTACTACCAACACATAAACTTCACACGCGGTTCTTATAATCCTTTTTTAGTTGACACGCTCCTTATTTACCATTCACTCTTAGAGTGAGATCCCTGACTCCCAGGGTGAAATGAAACCACTAGCTCCAACCTCTTCTTTGCTGCGGAAATGGGCCCACACAGGACAAGTTATTCCGTCTTACACAGGCGAGCGTTTACGTGCGGGTCCACACAGGGCCCGGTCCACACAGGACGTTTTTTATTCAGACCTTTTAAAATTGCGGAATGAGCCCACACAGGACTGCCAATTCCGTCTTACAGGCGAGTCTCATGAAACGAGCCCACACAGGACTTTCAGTTTCGTTTATCTGAATTTCAGCCCACACAGGACTTTCAGTTTTGTTTATCCGACTTTTGGCCCACACAGGACTAGTCTACTGAGAGTCGTGTCAAACTAGAATCGATTTTTAGACGCAATGTGTTTTGAGTGCTTAGTAATACACACATACCTGCGGGCGCTTTAAGCTGGCACGAGAACAGAGAGAGGTGGCTGACACGCCCTTCTACTTTTGAGCTATTCTCAAAAGCGGTGTCAACTTTATGTGATAAAACACGACCTTCTTCTCGATTCACCAGTACTTCAGCAACCGACAGTAAACAAATCAGTGGAATAGTTCAGCCTCCTTATTGTGCTGTAGAAATCAACTTATTCCACCAAAAAGAACAATAAAAGACAGACAGTTTTAACGCGCGTTCACGCTACCAGCTTCCTTAAAGCGAGCGTAGTGCTTCCAGCCTTTCTTAGGCGAGCTTATTTTTACCCTTTCGGGGAGCTACCAATCATTCTTAGACGAGCTCAATATTTATTTTACTGCTTCCAACCCTCTGCGGGCGAGCTGACTACCAGTCCTCAGGACGAGCTTAATGCTTCCAGTCTGTCTTGGACGAGTCTTAAGTTTCGTTTTCGTTTTTGCGCAAACCTTTATTATCTCAAAGTGGTCTGTCCTACCTTGGCGCTGGTTTCTTCAGATGCACCTGATCAGCCCCCAACGGTGCGGACCGTTTGTAAAACGTTGCAACGTGGGCTTCTCGTACCGACGGGACCTGGTGAGGTGCTTTCTGTGAGAGCTGCTTTAAATAGGCTGTCTCATCCGGCTCGAAGGACCAAGAAATGTCAGGGGAAAATTTCCCAAATAGAAAGCTGCCAAAGTAAAACAGAGACACAGTGAGACAATATATAAAAAATACCTATGTACATGGGTGAACTCTCGGGAGAGTCACACAGTACTCTTCTTTATTGCAGGTTATATAGGCATGTAGGTTACACAGCAGACGGAGGCAGTCTCCGCCTGTTCTCAGAATATATTGCTTAACTGACAAATGCATATCTTACTAAACATTCTGTCTGTACTATACTAAACGTCTGCTTAAGTGGCATTTTCCGTTGCTTTTTGCACAGGAACTTGTCTTCACAGGCATTTGATAAGCATAGGCAAGGTTTCATGTTTTATCAGGGTGAATCATCATTCAGAGTTTACACAGTTACAAGCAAAGCATATTTGAATAATAAACAAAATCTTTTCACAGTCAATGACTCCCATAGGAGTCTGCACCGCTCCTTCGTTTGGGGAAGGACAGTGCAAGCAAGGGGACGGGGGTGGGGTGGGGTGGGTGGTCTTTGTTTTGTTTTTTGTTGTTGTTTTTCGTTCTGTTTTTGTTTTGTTTTTTCCGTCTTGTTTTCCTTTGGGAGGGGGGTGCCTACTTACTTCTGCTATAAATGACTGATCACATGTCCTGTGACATACAAGCCTCATCTAGTTCTTCCTCAGTTAAATTTTTGAGTTGGAACGTCAAAGGCCTTAACAACCCGGTGAAGCGTTCTAAAATATTTTCACACTTGAAGCGTCTAAATCCAGATATAGTATTTTTACAAGAAACACATCTGCAAGATACACATCATTGCAAGCTCAGGTACTCATGGGTTGGGGAGACCTTTCATTCAACCTTTAACTCTAAAGCCAGGGGAGTAGCTATTTTAATTAGTAAGAAGGTTGATTTTATGGTTTCCAAAACAATTGAGGATAAAAATGGTAGATTTCTTATAATTGCTGGTAAACTATTTCATACTCCTGTTTTGTTGGTCAATATTTATGCTCCAAATTTTGACAACCCTGATTTTACAAACAATGTATTTTGCACTCTTCCTTTTCTTGACACCCATTGCTTAATTCTCGCTGGGGACTTGAACTGTGTAATTAACCCGACACTAGACCGCTCCTCACCTCGTGTCTTTACTCAGTCCTCTATGTCCAAATCAATCTCTGACTTCATGTCTCAGAATGGGTTTGTAGATCCTTGGAGGACGCGTAATCCACAAACAAAAAAGTTTTCCTTTTTCTCTCAGGTACACCAATCTTATTCCCGTATAGATTATTTTTTTGTTGATGGTTCTCTGATGCCTAAAGTCACATCTTCTGAATACCACCCAATTGTTATATCAGACCATGCTCCACTAAGCCTTGATATAAACTTCACTGGTAGACCTCGCCCTGCCCTTCTTGGAGGTTCAACACTCTCCTACTATCTGCTGATTCATTCAACCAGTTCATTCTATCAGCAATCGATGACTTTCTTGCCTTTAATAAAAGTGATTCAGTCTCCTCCTCATTATTATGGGAAACACTGAAAGCATATCTGCGTGGCCAGATTATTTCTTATTCAGCTAATCTTAATAAAAACTCCAGGGCCAAGGTAGCAGAAATTTCAGCAAAAATTCAGGACGTTGACAACCAAAATGCCATTAATCCATCACAGATGTTATTGAAGCAACGACAGGATTTACAGACTGAACTTGATCTCCTCACAACAGCTGACGCGAACGTCTTTTGATTCGATCCCGTGCTACCTACTACGAGCATGGTGAAAAGCCAAGTAGACTTCTGGCGCACCAACTGAAACGTAGAGCCAGCTCTCGCACAATTTCACAAGTTAAAGACCAGTCTGGCAATCTGGTTTCTGACCCTGTCTCTATCAGTGGGATTTTTAAGAGATTCTACTGCAATCTCTACAGCTCTGATTCACAGTCAGTTTCAGATGAGATGCTTGCCTTCCTCCAGAATTCTGACCTTTCCACAGTAAATAAATCAGTTTCTGATGAGCTCGATGCTCCCATTAAAATAGAGGAAATTTTTGGCTCAATCAAATGTATGCAGAGCCGTAAGGCCCCAGGCTCAGACGGATTTCCGGCTGAGTTTTTCAAAAAATTTAAAGACAAGCTGGCCCCTCTCCTTCTTGATGTATATAATGAAACACTGCGAAATGGCCGGCTGCCCCCCACTTTAACGCAGGCATCTATTTCAGTTTTACTGAAGAAAGGCAAAGACCCTATGGCCTGTGAGTCCTACAGGCCCCTGTCTCTCCTAAATGTAGATTTTAAGATTTTGGCAAAACTACTTGCAATTCGGCTCGAGGCCGTTCTTCCACAGATTATCTCACAGGAACAGAATGGATTTATTAAAGGCCATCAGTTGTTCTTTAACACAGGTACAGTGCTAAGTGCAATTTTTTCTGCTCACTGTCCCTCGTCTCCTGAGGTGATCATTTCTCTAGATGCAGAGAAGGCTTTTGATCGGGTTGAATGGGATTATCTTTTTGCTGTACTGACTAGGTTTGGGTTTGGAGAAAGGTTTGTGTCTTGGATCAGACTTCTTTATACATCCCCTCAGGCTTGTGTCATCGCCAACTCAGTTCGATCTGATTATTTTCCACTATGCCGTGGCACTCGACAGGGGTGTCCTCTTTCTCCCCTTCTCTTTGCTTTAGCCATAGAACCTCTTTCTGTTGCTCTGAAATCCCTCTCTTCCTTTCATGGAATTATCCGTGCAGGTGTTGAACTTAAGGTATCCCTGTACGCAGATGACCTTCTTTTGTATGTAGCTGACCCCATATGTAGTCTTCCTTCAATTTTATCTGTCTTGGAAAAATTCAGCTCTTTTTCTGGCTATAAAATTAATTTGCTCAAGAGTGAATGTTACCCTGTGAACTCTTTAGCGTTAACACTTGAGCAGTCTGACATTCCTTTTAAGCTCAGCCCCTCAGGGTTTAGGTACTTGGGAATTAATATTACACAAACTTTGCCTTTACTGTTTTCTGAGAATTTTGCCCCCCTGGTCTCACAATTTGCATCAGATTTCCAGAGGTGGAATTCCCTCCCACTGTCACTAATTGGCAGGATTAATATTATCAAAATGAATGTGCTACCCAGATTTCTCTTTCTATGTCAGTGTATCCCCCTATTTCTGCCCAAACAGTTTTTTAAGTCCCTGGACCAGATGGTTTCTTCTTTTTTGTGGAATGGAAGGGCCCCTAGACTGAGGCTCTCTTTATTACAACAGTTTACCTCTAATGGGGGTCTTTCCCTAACAAATTTTTTAATGTACTATTGGTCTTCGCATATTCATAAGCTGACCTACTGGCTAAATTCGCCTAACCTGATTTGGTGTAAACTTGAAATTCAATCAATTTCTCCATATTTTTCACCTGCCTCCCTTATCTATTCATCACTGCCTGTTAAAACATCTTCTGTTGCTTCAAATCCCGTAGTGCTCTCTACACTTAAGATATGGTTTCAGTTCAGGTCGCATTTTAAATTCATATCCCCTCTACCAGATTACCATTGTTAAGGAATCATCTATTTTCCCCTGCCACTACCAACGCCGCCTATTTGACGTGGCACGAAAGAGGCATAAAGACCATGAGAGCCCTTTACAAAGGTGATGTCTTTCTTAGTGTCACGGTCCCCGTGTCTCCCTGGTTGGCTCACGCTGGCTACAGGTTTTGTTGTTGTTCTTTTTTTGTTTTTTGTTTTCTTTGTCTCTCCTCCTCCTCTCTGCCTGGGTGGAGCTCGTTACGGGCTCTCGCTCTTGGCCCACGCACCTGTGTGATTGTCTCCACCTGCTGTTGATCTGGCTGATTTCCCCAGCTGCTATTTAAGGCAGTGGCACAGAGCAGCTCACCGCTGGAACGTTGAACCTCCTGAGTTCGTGCTCTCGGCATTATCAAAAGAAATCCCTGTATGTATTTTGCTGTGAAACTAACGTTGACTTCTGTGTGTAGATATCCCTCTTCTGGACCAAATCACGGGACCTGCCTGGGTGTGGCAGCGTGTGTGGAGTTTTGGAGCGAGTGCGGCTGAAGAGGAGTGCGTGTGTGTGGAGGAGCTGTGGCGGTGACTGTGTGGAAGAGGAAGCGTGTGTGTGGATTTCCCCCCTTCTCTCCCTGGAGCCCTGGACCCCCCCTCCCAACTCACTGTACATGTATATAGCACTGAGGTGATCCCCTGTTGTAAATAAATACTCTCCTTTTGTTCACAAAGACAGAACTGTCTGCGCGTGAGTCCGTCCAGTAGCCATGACACTTAGTTTCTCAGAGCTATCCTCAAAATTTAACCTACCTCCCACTCACTTGTTTCTCTATTTACAAATTAGACACTGTGTCTCATCACTGTTTCCAAATTTCCCAATTCTCCCTGCTGATCCTCCATGGGTTGACCTTCTGCTTGTTAGGCCTAATCAAAAATCACCTCTATCAAATATATATTGTATGCTTATGGCGACCGAATCTGACTTATCAGGTAAAATCAGAACCGCCTGGGAGCGTGAATTAGGTGTTGAACTGTTTGAACCATGGTGGAATAAGGTGAATCTCATCATGCGTTCAAGTACACCATGTGCTAGGCTACAGCTTATACAGTTTAAAGTGATAAACAGAGTCCATCTCTCAAAATCCCGTTTATCTAAAATCTTTCCTTCAATTATAGACCAATGTGACAGATGTCACACCTCCCCTTGCAATCTAAGCCATATGTTTTTTTTCTGTCAGAGTTTGAACAAATTTTGGAGTGATTTCTTTTCTGTACTTTCGGGGGTTTTTGGAATTCAGATCCGAGAAGACCCTCTAATAGCCATTTTTGGAGTTCCAAAGACCCCTCTTAATATAACTCCCCAGCAAAATGAGATCTTGGCCTTTTGCTCCCTTCTTGCTAGACGGTGTATTTTACTTCTTTGGAAATCTCCCACGCCTCCATCTGCATTGCAATGGCTTAATACTGTCCGGACATTCTTGAGGGTGGAGAAGATCTCACTCACAGTGAAAGGTAGTTCTGCAAAATTTATCAACAAGTGGACACCCTTTGTGGAATATCTCAAATCTGTTCCTTAGTACAATGCAATTTACCCATCCTGCGACTATATTGAAAAGAATTTGGAATTTACTCCTTTTTTTTTTTTTTTTTTTTTTTTTAGGCATAGGATTTAAGCACCCCCCCTCCCCTTTTATTCTTTTTTTTTCTTTTTCTTTTTTATTTATTTATTTATTTATTTTAATGTTGTTTCTTCAGTTTTCTGTTCTTCTGTTGGTATGATGTTTTTTTGTATTTTAATTTCTCTTTTGTTTAACAAGTTAAAGTTAAAATGATTGGGAAAGAAACGTTTGAGAAAATATGTCATGTAAGACGCATACAATACAATGTATATAAGTTTCTATAATCTCTCGATAAACAAAAAAAAAAAAAAAATAATAAAAACAATAAAAAAAAACTATGAATAGGGTAGGGACAGGCTTGGGGCGTCGGGGGATTCCCCAGGAGCATCTTCCTTGGATGGCTCAACCCGGGGTTGCGGTCATGGTCTATTAAGGGCTCTGGTGCCTCTTAGGTGATGGTTTCCTAGTGGCTGCATGCAGCGGGGCTAGGGGAGGGTCTGTGCTGACCGACGTGGGTTACTGACCTGGTAGCCTGGCTGCCCCTGGGTGGGTCCGGGGCAGGCATGGGGTTCTGGGGGTGCTCCGTCTCCGGACTGGGGCCCTGGCTGGGCCTTGGGGGCTTGGTTCCTGGTTGGTGTGTCGCCGGGGTTGTGGGCGGGTGGGTGTATGGGGGCTCAGCCCTGGCGCGGGGTGCATCGAGCCACCTGAGGGGCTCTTCAACTGGTGGGGGAGGCTGTTACATCTTGCAGGAAGTCTCCTCTCTCCAGGAACTCACTCTGCAGGTGGGGGAGATATAGGAGAGGTGGAGGAAGAACTCAGCCTGGGTGTCTATTGTCTTGTGTAGTCTGGAAGATGAGTGGAAGACGGGGTGGGTGCAGTTTCTCCTGTGGTGGGGTCGGGTGGGCTGTCCCGGGCACTGCTGAACTGGGCCCCGGTCTGGATGGGCCTGGGCCCCCTTGCCCTGGTGGGTTGCAGAGTATGGGGGTGCCTACTGGGGTCAGCGGGGGAGCTGGCCCCAGAGAGGGGTCACTTGCCCCTCCCTTCCTTCCCTCCCCATCTCCAGCTGCCTCCCTCTTCCTGCTCCACCACAATCACCCACACATGCAGGGCCTTGGGGTAAAGGTGTGTCACCAGGGTGCAGGGGAGGCATCCCCCCCCTCTGTCCCCTTCTGGCTGCCTGTGCCTCAATTTTATCCCACAACTTAGACATTCACATTACTCACACGGAATCCAAAAGACCATCAGGGTGTACACCTCACCCCTGGCGCCGTTGCCCACCTCTCAATTTTAAATACACGTAGACATTGAGGGCTATCAGGAGGGGCTATGCGCTTACCTGCTGCTCTCTGGCAGGTAGCTCCATGCCCTCCTGGGTTTTAAATGCACCTTAGAACACACATGCATCAACACTACATACGAGCAGGTGGAGAGAGGTTTGGAGTCTTCACACACCCCCGTTCTCTGTTGCCTGTTGGAGCGGGGGGCTGGGAGGAGGAGTTGGCCGTCCGATTGGGGTCTAGGATGTGGGGCCTCCCTGCTGCTGCCGAGTCGGGGCGGTCTGCTTCTCTCCTCCCCAGGGAAAAGGGTAACACCACCTGGGTCTGGGTGCAGTTTCCCCCTCCAGGGGCAAGGGTACCTAGACCTGGGGCTTAGAGTACGCTTGGGGAGTGTGATTGTGTGTACAGCGTCTCTCTATGTCTGTCTCCACGTTGGGTGAGTGCTGAGTAATTGCATATGAGAGCATGAGGGTGGGAATAGATGTTTGTATCTGTGTGTGCCTGTATGTCTGTGTCTATATGTCAGGTTGGGTATCAGACGCTACCTCTCTGGGGACATCTCAGGCCCTCCAAGGTATGGAGGCCTATCTCCCCCCACCACTCCCACTGCCAGTGGCAGACGCCCTCAGACATCGGTGCATTGGTGGTTCTTTGTGTCCAGGGATGGGCGCCCAGGTACACACCGGCTCACTCCTTGGTGGCTGCTTATCGGGGCCTGGAGCCTGGGGCTCGCTCGGGCCACTCGGGGTGGTGCCTCGGCCTCGGCCTGGGGCTCGGTCACTCTGGCACAGCTGGCTGCCGGCGGAGCTCACGGGCACGTCACTGCAACCCCCCCTGGCTTCTGCTCCGCGGCTGCTGAGTGACCCCTCATCTGGGACTCTCCTCAGCTCTTTCTGGGATAGTGGCGCGGCTGCCCCTCTGTTGGTCTTCCTTGGTCTCTTGTGCTCTGAGAGCCTCTGGATGTCTGGAGTCTTGATCTCCTCCATACCTGCTTCATGCCCTGGAGGACGGGGCAGTGGCCCCCCACACCCTCTAGCAGATCATTACATGAAGGAACCTTTTAAATACAAGCGCGTTCATGCTCACAGGTGTACACACGGGTGCTCACACACACAAACTACACCCTTTTTGGCTCCTACCTCAAAGCACACTGTGCGCTGTCGATCTCACGTGCTGCACAATAATGTTTAATATTTAGTATTTACTGTTATATTCACATAGATCATCATGATGTTGTTTATTATGTTGCTCTCTTTTTTTGCTTGTTTGCCTTTCTTTGCCTTTAGACAATAATTCTGATGGCAAAAGAACCAAACGGGACAGGCGGGAAAAAAAACAAAACTGTATGAATGTGCGTGTGATTGGGTGAATGAGCCTTACAGCAGAATGTACTTTGAGTGCTCAAACTGAGTAGAAAAACACTTCTTAAATACCAGTCCAGTTACCCCCCTATACTGTTTCATTCTGAATAAATGTTCCATGTCCTGTCCAAAATATAAACTGGCTTCAGCATGGCTTTCCCATCCTTGAGTTGCCAGGAATTACTGTACCATGAAATCATTAGGAGTAGTAAGGGCAGGTGTAAGGCCTGAAGAAATGAGGTTAGCAGGGATGGAAAAAAGCACTGGGAAAAAATGGTCAGGTCTATCAGCATTCCAAGAAACTGGGTCGAGTTTATGTAATTATGTTAGACTGCAAACTTGTGTTATGGGAGGATTGTAAGTGTGAGCACTATGCAGTATAAAAGACTACTAATATAGGAATATGAATTTTACACTGACTTTAATTCATGGGGAATTTGCAAATAAATATATAGACAAAGAATAAAATACAAAAAAATGTCAACAGTTTCACAAAATTGAACAAGCCATTCACAAATGCCAACACTTAGCCTTCTATCTGGGTCTATCTTGGGAAATGTTTTCTTCTGCTGCTGAGGTCTACTGCAGAATGTGGACTCTAATCAGAAATGCAGTGTACTATAAAACACTTGAGGATGTGCAGTTTAGATTCTGATTAAGCTACACACTAGAGAGAATATTTTGGCCTTATGTAACAGGATGCTCAGGAAGACATCACTGTGGGAAAAGAAATTTACAGGCACGTTCTGACTACAAGCTAGCTCAGCACTTTTTCACTCGTCTAAGAAAGTGGCAAGAGGATCTTAAACTGCAGCTTTCAATGCTTCAGCTCAGGTAACAGCTGTTGGTTGACTACTTCTTTGCTTCCATCCATGGTCTTTCTTCCTGCTGGAACAGAAGAATCGGGACGTCTGGATGATAAATTAGATGAAAATGTTGGGCTAGTTAGCCTCTGGATTCTAGAGATCTGTAGAAGGAGAAATAATGCATTAATCTATATGGTGATATATGACCACAGCTATACAGTCTACAGGGAGTGCAGAATTATTAGGCAAGTTGTATTTTTGAGGAATAATTTTATTATTGAACAACAACCATGTTCTCAATGAACCCAAAAAACTCATTAATATCAAAGCTGAATGTTTTTGGAAGTAGTTTTTAGTTTGTTTTTAGTTTGAGCTATTTTAGGGGGATATCTGTGTGTGCAGGTGACTATTACTGTGCATAATTATTAGGCAACTTAACAAAAACAAATATATACCCATTTCAATTATTTATTTTACCAGTGAAACCAATATAACATCTCCACATTCACAAATATACATTTCTGACATTCAAAAACAAAACAAAAACAAATCAGCGACCAATATAGCCACCTTTCTTTGCAAGGACACTCAAAAGCCTGCCATCCATGGATTCTGTCAGTGTTTTGATCTGTTCACCATCAACATTATGCGTGCAGCAGCAACCACAGCCTCCCAGACACTGTTCAGAGAGGTGTACTGTTTTCCCTCCTTGTAAATCTCACATTTGATGATGGACCACAGGTTCTCAATGGGGTTCAGATCAGGTGAACAAGGAGGCCATGTCATTAGTTTTTCTTCTTTTAAACCCTTTCTTGCCAGCCACGCTGTGGAGTACTTGGACGCGTGTGATGGAGCATTGTCCTGCATGAAAATCATGTTTTTCTTGAAGGATGCAGACTTCTTCCTGTACCACTGCTTGAAGAAGGTGTCTTCCAGAAACTGGCAGTAGGACTGGGAGTTGAGCTTGACTCCATCCTCAACCCGAAAAGGCCCCACAAGCTCATCTTTGATGATACCAGCCCAAACCAGTACTCCACCTCCACCTTGCTGGCGTCTGAGTGGGACTGGAGCTCTCTGCCCTTTACCAATCCAGCCACGGGCCCATCCATCTGGCCCATCAAGACTCACTCTCATTTCATCAGTCCATAAAACCTTAGAAAAATCAGTCTTGAGATATTTCTTGGCCCAGTCTTGACGCTTTCAGCTTGTGTGTCTTGTTCAGTGGTGGTCGCCTTTCAGCCTTTCTTACCTTGGCCATGTCTCTGAGTATTGCACACCTTGTGCTTTTGGGCACTCCAGTGATGTTGCAGCTCTGAAATATGGCCAAACTGGTGGCAAGTGGCATCTTGGCAGCTGCACGCTTGACTTTTCTCAGTTCATGGGCAGTTATTTTGCGCCTTGGTTTTTCCACACGCTTTCTTGCGACCCTGTTGACTATTTTGAATGAAACGCTTGATTGTTCGATGATCACGCTTCAAGCTTTGCAATTTTAAGACTGCTGCATCCCTCTGCAAGATATCTCACTATTTTTGACTTTTCTGAGCCTGTCAAGTCCTTCTTTTGACCCATTTTGCCAAAGGAAAGGAAGTTGCCTAATAATTCTGCACTCCCTGTATTAGCCAGACCCTATTTGTTATTCAGGTTTATCTAATGAGTCTTATAAGATCCAAGCAGCTATGTTGTTGTCACACTGTAGGAGGCCCCGGGTAGATCCTGCACATGTTGGAGATATTATGTCTATGCTGTTTTGAGAATGCCTTGGTGTGTGGGGATCGGGAATTTTGGGCATTTCTGCTTAGGCTGCTGCCCCTACAATGGAGGGATGGATCCATGGATCCATTTCTCCCACCTATAGCATCTTTGTCATACACCACCTGCTTACTTGATACATTCGTAATTCTTTGACATGTTGCATGAGAAAAATAAGAAAAAAAAGCATCCAGTAACTAATCCTTTAAGCTCCATTTGCACTTGGTATTTGGACAATCGTGTTCCAGATAGCCAAATCCTATCATATTCAGTTAATTTCAACTGACTATGAGCAAGCGCTGGAGACAGTGGGAATGAAAAACTCAATTTTAACAGGAAGAAACATCCGCAGAAATGGGCTCAACGAGGGGTAGCCATCTACTGCAACCAGTTCTCTATCACATCCAGACTATCTCACCACTCCGTTACATATCCCATTTGTACGGGGAATGATCCCGCTTTGTCAGGGCGTGTGGATATTACCTTAAGACACTCTCCACAGCTATAAACGATAAAACAGCTCTGCAGATACACTGATTGTTTGATCTCCACTTCACTGTTGACTGCAGTGTCTGTGTGGTACCGTTAGTCCATTAGCTTTGTGGTGGGAGCATGTCTTTTGGCAGCTTCCCAGGGTTGCTGTTGCCCTGTCCGTTTCTCTGTAGTGACTAGTTCACTGTGATCCCTTCTGGCATAATTCCCATGGTCTTGAAGGTTTACATGTCCAGTGGGACCTTGTTGTGGCTGACATCATTAGGCCAGTGAGTGAGTGGGCCCTCAGTCACTCACCCCAGCCCCTAGGTGGGAGCCAGTAGAGGACAGCTGTTAGGAAGAAGACCTTGATGTGGAGACCGTCATCTCTGGGTATAAGGACTTGTCTTGTGGACAGCCATTGGCTAGCTCCCCAGGAACAGAGTTGGGCCAGAGTCACTTTTCGGATGTGATTGGCAAGGCATCCGGTGCTCTGGATATTGCTCTCTCTGAAAACCCTGTAGTGCCTGCATCCAGGTTTAAGACGTTGGACAGCCGCAGCCTTCTCAGATGTAGGTGTTGCTGCTGCCTGACTTTAAGGACCTGATGAGCCAGCAATTTGGTTCTTCTACCGCACTGCACAGGTGGCCCCTGACTGTAAGAGGTTCTCTAAGGTGTCCAGGTGCTCTGGGAGCGCTAGGAGGTCCAGGGCTCCACGCCTCAGTCAGCACCTAAGGTTCCAGCATGGGGCCCCGGGGACCTCAGGTCTCACCTTTTGTAGGCATAGCAACTGCCAACAAGGTAGAGGAGGAGGACGTGCAGCTAAAGCTTGGACGTCCTCCAGTCATCCCCCTCCCTGATCTTTCCTGGAGCCAGGCTCCTCTCCTGTCTGAGTCACGGGGTGGCTCAGTCAGCTGTTCGAACCCATGGGTGGTATCCACAATTATCTCGACAACTGTCTGATCTGTGCTGTGTCAAAAGAACAGTGCCGAAGTCATGCAGTGATGCTCTTGGCTCATGGTCTGCGCATGAACAGCCATTGGACCAGCCACTGGGCAACCCAGCACATAAATGTGTTGGAGCTGTGAGCTGTCCTCCTTGTACTCCAGCAATTCCTGCCAAGGCTGAGAGGCTACAATGTGATTTTCAGGACAGACCGCACGGTCACACCAGCGTACATCAACAGGCACGGGGGCCTAGGCTTTCTCCTTCTCTGCAGGATGGTGACCAATAAAGTATAATATTGTGCGAATGTCTTGAGCCATCCCTATTTTCCCCCTCCCTATAATCCAGGGGTCGGCAACCCTAGGCACGTGTGCCACCGTTGGCACGCGAAGGGTTAACTGATGGCACGCACGACCATAGCTGGACTGGACATCGGGCATACCGGACATTTGCTCGGTGGCCCGATGATTTTTTTTTTTTTTTGGTGGTGGATTGGCCAGACGTTGGTCGGTCTGTAAATATAACTCAGTTGTTTGGTGGTGGCTATGGCGGAGCTTCCACAGATTCAGTAAAATTAACAAGTGGTGGAGGCCAGCAGGTGGATGAGGGAAGGGGAGGCAGGAGGAGGAGAGACCCGAGGCAGCCGCCGGTCCGAGTGTCAGGTGAACTGAACTTCAGGTAAGAAGTTAATGACCTGCAGTCTATCTGGGTCAGATATAAACCAAGTTTAGGTGGAGTTTATTTTCGTTGTGCTGACTTTTTACAGTCAGTTACAATAACTCGTACTGCGTACTAGCTAGCATGACGGAATTTATATACAGCTGGGCGGGTGCTATGATTTTATTGATAGTGAACTTTATTTTATTCATAAGGTTAGTTAGTAGAGTTGCCAACCGTCCGGTACAAACGGAATAGTCCCGCATTCAGAGAAATTATTACGCGTTTGGTGTTGAGCTGAGAAGGAACACAGTTTGTCCCGAACTTCAGCCAGGATGGAAAAAGACACAAAGCTGGAGTTATTGTGTCTTTGCTGCACAGCTGCATCTTCTTCTTCTCTCATTCTCTCCCCTCTCTCTCCTGTTGCTACTTCAATCATGAAACTGATCAATGATCAGCTGATCAGCTTTTCTCTCTTGTTTGTTTATCTCCCACTTTGCGCCAGAAAGAGGAAACTGCAACATGTTTAAGCTTGATCAGCTGCTGTTAGAGTTAATTTAATATTAATTTCTAGTATCAGCTGATGTTTGCTGGAGCCACAGCTGTGAAAGCTGCTGGTCATGATGTCGGTTTGGATATGTGGTGAGAGGGAAACATGAAGATGAAACCAGGAGATGTCCTTACTGAATCATCAGAGCTGAACAGGTGATGGAGAAACAGGTTTACCTTTTAGGTGACATGAATGAGTTGAAGGGAAGTTATGAGCTGTTTCTGAGAGACAAATAACACCAGGATCCTTTTCTAAGTAGCTGACAGCTGGTAACTGTGCAGGGGCGGATCTAGCAAAGTGTTGCCAGGGGGGCAGGTAGGGCATTAACAGGGAAAGGGGGGCACAAAGAAATTCAATTCAATTCAATTCAATTTTATTTATATAGCGCCAAATCACAACAAAAGTCGCCTCAAGGCGCTTTATATTGTACAGTCGATCGCACAATAATAAATACAGAGAAAAACCCAACAATCATATGACCCCCTATGAGAAGCACTTTGGCGACAGTGGGAAGGAAAACTCCTTTAACAGGAAGAAACCTCCGGCAGAACCAGGCTCAGGGAGGGGCGGGGCCATCTGCTGTGATTGGTTGGGGTGAGAGAAGGAAGACAGGATAAAGACATGCTGTGGAAGAGAGACAGAGATTAATAACAGATATGATTCGATGCAGAGAGGTCTATTAACACATAGTGAGTGAGAAAGGTGACTGGAAGGAAAACTCAATGCATCATGGGAATCCCCGGCAGCTCACGCCTATTGCAGCATAACTAAGGGAGGATTCAGGGTCACCTGGTCCAGCCCTAACTATATGCTTTAGCAAAAGGAAAGTTTGAAGCCTAATCTTGAAAGTAGAGATAGTGTCTGTCTCCTGAATCCAAACTGGAAGCTGGTTCCACAGAAGAGGGGCCTGAAAACTGAAGGCTCTGCCTCCCATTCTACTTTTAAATACTCTAGGAACAACAAGTAGGCCTGCAGTGTGAGAGCGAAGTGCTCTAATAGGGTGATATGGTACTACAAGGTCATTAAGATAAGATGGGGCCTGATTATTTAAGACCTTGTATGTGAGGAGCAGGATTTTGAATTCAATTCTGGATTTAACAGGAAGCCAATGAAGGGAAGCCAAAACAGGAGAAATCTGCTCTCTCTTTCTAGCCCCTGTCAGGACTCTTGCTGCAGCATTTTGGATCAGCTGAAGGCTTTTCAGTGAGTTTTAGGACATCCTGATAATAATGAATTACAGTAGTCCAGCCTGGAAGTAATAAATGCATGAACTAGTTTTTCAGCGTCACTCTGAGACAGGATATTTCTAATTTTAGAGATGTTGCACAAATGGAAGAAAGCAGTCTTACATATTTGTTTAATATGTGCGTTAAAGGACATGTCCTGGTCAAAAATGACTCCAAGGTTCCTCACAGCATCACTGGAGGCCAAGGTAATGCCATCCAGAGTAAGAATCTGCTTAGATACCATATTTCTAAGATTTTCAGGGCCGAGTACAATAACCTCAGTTTGATCTGAATTAAGAAGCAGAAAGTTAGCGGCCATCCAGGTCTTTATGTCTTTAAGACATTCCTGCAGTTTAACTAATTGGTGTGTGTTACCTGGCTTCATGGATAGATAGAGCTGCGTGTCATCTGCATAGCAGTGAAAATTTATGCTATGTCTTCTAATGATGCTGCCTAAGGGAAGCATGTATAATGTAAATAGAACTGGTCCTAGCACTGAACCCTGTGGAACACCATAATTGACCTTAGTGTGTGAAGAGGACTCTCCATTTACATGCACAAATTGGAGTCTATTAGATAGATATGATACAAACCACTGCAGTGCAGTACCTGTAATACCTACAGCATGTTCTAATCGCTCTAATAGGATATTATGGTCAACAGTATCGAACGCAGCACTGAGGTCTAGCAGGACAAGCACAGAGATGAGTCCACTGTCAGAGGCCATAAGAAGATCATTTGTAACCTTCACTAAAGCTGTTTCTGTGCTGTGATGAGCTCTGAAACCTGACTGAAACTCTTCAAATAAGCCATTCCTCTGCAGATGATCGGTTAGCTGTTTGACAACTACTCTTTCAAGGATGTTTGATATGAAAGGAAGGTTGGAGATTGGCCTATAATTAGCTAAGACTGCTGGGTCTAGAGATGCTTTTTAAGTAAAGGTTTAACTACAGCCAGCTTGAAGGCCTGTGGTACATAGCCGATTATTAGAGATAGGTTGATCATATTTAAGATTGAAGCATTAATTAATGGCAGGACTTCTTTGAGCAGTTTTGTAGGAATGGGGTCTAAAAGACACGTTGATGGTTTGGAGGAAGTAATTATTGAAGTTAACTCAGAAAGATCAATTGGAGAAAAAGAGTCTAACTTAACATCGATGGTACTAAAAGTAGCTGTAGATAATATTACATCTGTGGGATGATTATTGGTAATTTTTTCTCTAATGATAAGAATTTTATTTGTGAAGAAGTTCATGAAGTCATTACTAGTTAACGTTAAAGGGATGGTTGGCTCAGTAGAGCTCTGACTTTTTGTCAGCCTGGCTACAGTGCTGAAGAGAAACCTGGGGTTGTTCTTATTTTCATCAATCAGTGACGAATAGTAAGATGTTCTGGCTTTGCGGAGGGCTTTCTTATAAAGCAGCAAACTATTTCTCCAGGCTAAATGATGATCCTCTAAATTTGTGACACGCCATTTCCTCTCCAGCTTACGAGTTATCTGCTTTAGGCTACGTGTTTGAGAATTATACCACGGAGTCAGGTACTTGGATTTGAGGCCTTAGTTTTCACAGGAGCTACAGTATCCAGAGTCGTACGTAGTGAGGAGATAAAATTATTAACAAGATAATCGACCTCTGTTGGAGTAGTGTTCAGATAGCTGCTCTGCTCTATGTTGGTACAGGGCATTGAAGATGATAACAGTGGGTGGATTATATTCTTAAACTTAGTTACAGCACTTTCAGAAAGACATCTACTGTGATAAAGTCTACTCTCCACTGCTGTGTAATCAATTATTGTAAATGTAAATGTTATCAGGAAATGATCAGACAGCAGAGGGTTTTCAGGAAACACTGTTAAATGTTCAGTTTCTATGCCATATGTTAAAACAAGATCTAGAGTGTGATTAAAGTGGTGGGTGGGTTCTTTTAAATTTTGACAGAAGCCAATTGAGTCTAATAACAGATTAAATGCCATGTTGAGGCTGTCATTTTTAGCATCTACATGGATAAGAAATACTTTCTTATTCTCATTTAAAATGTCTGGCTGTTATTAAATAATTATCTGAAGCTTACAACCAAAGTTTTCATCTGACGTAAAATGAATAGAAATCATACATTTACCAACAAGACAGTGTACATCACTGTCACAACAGCGTTTGTTTTCATTCAAAGGCTTTATGGCTTTAATATCTGGGGGGCCAGTCTCTAGTCAAAATACATCCATAGACTCGAGACACAATGCATTTTTGGGACTTTCAGGTGTATGGACCAATGTTTTATTTTCTGATCAAACCAGAAATCTTTAATGAGCAGCTAGATTTGTCTCGCATTAACTGGCTGAGTTAATGCCAGTTAATGCGACATCGAAGCAGCTGGAATCCACAGCTGTGCGTGTTCATGGAGCTGCATTTTCACCTGCTGGACATCACTACCTGACAAGTTTAACTGTCTTCAGAACATTGCAGAGGCCTTATTGACAGTATTTGGCTCTACATATCTGTGTGAGCAGATTTTCTCTCACATGAGTGTCCTCAGGTAGCCGTCTGAATGCTGGACACTCGGAGACCAGAGATCAGATTAACATGTGTATCTCTGTATTAACAAACATGCCATATTGGCCCAGTTTATTTTTCTTATCATTGTTGTGAGGAGACCATAAATAGCATTTGTATTTTCTGTTGTACAGTTCATTTGCTGTTATGGAGTTCTTGTTGTGGATAAAAAGTGTCTTTTTTTGTTTCCAAATAGCTGATAACTATTCGCTGATAGCTGTCAACATCTGCGAACAAATATAATTCTGTAAAGTGGTTCTATATAATGTGTAACTGTTCATATAGAGCGTTATTAAATTTATTGCTAATGCAATCATATGGCACACTGACCTCTGAGGAAAGTTTAAATGGCACTCGCCATCAGAAAGGTTGCCGACCCCTGCTATAATCATTGCACAATAAGAGGTGCAATGATTTAATGAAAAATGTAAACATACAATGAAATATATCATAAACTTCGTCCAATTCTAACAAGCTTAATAGTCAATATAAGGTAATCACCTTTTGCTCAATTCTTCCAGACACGTTCATTCTTTTTATTGCACTGATCAAAATCTGACTGTAGTCAGTCAGTCAGCAAGATTCCCAACACCACTAATTGAATTGGCCAAAACATGCCAGAGGCTTCACCATGTGTTGCTCTAGACACTGATTGTTGTAGGTTTCTCATGATCTCATTTGTACATGTTTATGATGATTTGAAGCAAACATTTCAAATTTGGATACATTTCTCTGTAAGACCTGGTGCCACTGATTTTCAGTCCAGTTCTTGTGTCATTTGGCATCCCTAAGCATTTTATCCCTGTTTGCCTTCCTTAAGAATGGCTTCGTGGTAGACCCTTTTCCACTAAGACCATTTCTGCTGAGGTTTCGGTAAATGGTACTGTCCCTTCAGTTCCATCTGTGTTTCCCGTTTCTAAAAACACGACTCTCAGATACTGTTTACTTCCTGTGAAAAGTTTCTAGACATGTCACATCTTGGGTTGCTGTAACTCAAGAGTTAGACCAGGTGCTTGAGTAGAAAAGTGCTTTCTAAGAACCAGGTTATTCATTCTTTGTTAAGTTTCTTTAGATTTTTAAAGGATATCTTGCACATCATAACAAGATATGCAAAGTTACTGGTTAATAGCTGTGGCAGGGTGTGGTCTGCTGCACGGCTGCAGGGAAAGGGTGGAGCAGTGGGTTCAGGGTGTGTGTCAGGGGAGGCCGACTCATACAGCTGACCTCCATCATCTGATAATGTCTCCATTTGAGTCGCCAGAACCAGAAGAGAGATCTGTGTGTAGCATAAAGAACGAGGAGGGCAGCTGGAAAGCTGCCACAGCGACAGTCTGGAAATAAAGAAAAATGAACAGTGCTGTGCAGGGGTCCACAACAGCTTTGATGTTATTTTATACCTCCCAGTGTTATCTTTGGCAGTTTTCTTAGACATTTCCACTACATAAATGGGAGGAATTATTTGGTTTTGTTGAAAGGAAGGATGTTGGCCAGGCCTGACTTGCCCAAACATATAGTGTGGGTCTGGAAATGTCTGACAGAGGCCTCAGTCTGCAAGATCTTTGGCAGAACTTCAACAGTATGCTGAAGGAGGTTGGGGGCATTAGCTGGACCATTCTGCATTAGGATCCTGTGCAGGACTATTTTTTTCAATCTGGCTGCCAGCGGCGGCTCATTTAAACTTATTATTATTAACTCATTGTTTTTCCATCCAGATCAAAAATACATGCAGCTGTCTGTACTTGGAAAGCTTTCATCCTGGCAGGTGATGGATTCTCTAAAACACACACGTAGATGTCACTGAACAGGAGCAATGTGAAACTATCAAATACTAGGAAATACAAGAACTTTGCCACACTTCTCACAAGTGCAGCTCTTTACCTTCTTGGTTCTTAATGATGTTAAAACTTTTCCAAATAATTGATTTTCCACTCTTTCACTCCAGCCTTAATTTTGTTACTACCATCAGTTGCACTCTCCATCCTCCTAGCATTCTTGGGACCCACTGTCTATTTTTAGCCACCTGCTTCTGCCCACAGCAACCTTAAAACCGCCTGCTCCTGCAAGATTTGTAGCCCTTTCTCATTAGTACCCACTCAGGTCAGCTTGATGTTTTTAGGGTTTTCCACTAGGTCATAGCACATGTTACCAGGTACTTTTTTAGTACCTACTCTGCTGGGTTCCAAGCAATCCAAGGCAATCCGAAAATGTGACGTCAAAAGACTGCATGGTCCCCGAGTCTGACAAAAAGCAGAGTTGCATCGAGCCAGTCTGAGTAGGTATAATGGAAAAAGGGTTTAAGTGGCTGAGCCCAGCTCGTAAAAAACAACCCCACACCATAATCCCCCCACCACCAAACTTTACACTTGTCACAGTGCAGTTAGACAAGTGCTGTTCTCCACTAAAAACTGACCTGTCCTGTGGATTACCAGACACAGAAGCGTGATTCATCCCTCCAGAGAGCATGTCTCCGCTGCTCTAGAGTACTGTGGTGTTGTGCTTTACACCACTACATATGATACTTTGCATTGAACATGGTAATGTAAGGCTTGGATGCAGCGGCTCGACCATGGAAACACATTCTGTGAAGCTCTAAATGCACTTTTGGAGTTCTGTGACTGATGCTGCAGAAAGTTAGCAGTTGACAGTTTTATGGAGCTATGGCCACAAGGTAGTTGGTGCCAGATGGTAGACACTGGAGCTGCTGCAGTATAGGGTACTTGGACCAGTGCAACGGGCCTTCAGTCTCTGCACAACTGCAGTGAGAGCTTGCTCCCTATTGCTGGCAATACGTTGGAGCCATTTCCGGTGGGTGTTGGACTCTGCACTTATACTTTGTCACTGATTCAGTTCATAATTTTTCTGGAAAGAATTTCTAGGCATAGCCAAGTTCAGGAATGTGGAGCGAGGGGAAGGAGGGAGTGACAGACAGTTTGGTGCTGCTTCTGCAGTCATGCAATGCTGCACCAGTCCACTGGGGTAAGGAAGGTTAAGTAGTGACTGAAAGAATGAGAAATGAGCTTCCTCTGAGGGCTGGCTGGACTCTCCTCCTAGAGATGGTGTGAGGAGATCTCAGAATAGAGCCTCTCTTCTCCTCCTCGAAAGGCTGAGGTTTTTCGGACATGTATCACTTCAGTGACACATATGATTTATACAAAATGATGCTGGTAGAAGAAGGAAATGGAGAAGCTCAGACAAATTTGGAGAGGTGAGGCTGAAGATGGCCTTCAATGTCAGTAGGAGAATTTTGAAGTTGATACAGAATTTTATTGGGGGCCAGTAAAGCTGTTGCAAAACAAGAGTGATGTGGTGAACAGAGGAGGTTCTAGTGGTAATATGGGTAGCTAAATCCAGGACCAGCTGAATCATAGGGAGGAATGTGTGAGTAAGACCAAAGAAGAGGGAGAACAGGGAACTGCAGTAATCCAGGCAAGCAATGTGTTTGTGTTATTTTAGCCAACATGTAATTGGTGCAGACGGACCGTTTGTATGTGCGCTAAGTCACTTTTTCCTGCATCTGCTGACCTGCTCCCGGGCCAAACAGATGAAATCTCTGACAGGCTTAGCTGACCCACTCCCATCTCCCCATGCCCACATCCCTGACACTGAACCAGCCCAACTGATATCTGAAGAAGCAGCTGTGTTATTTTATAGCAAAATATATGTCTAACTGCAGGAAGCCACTTGGGAAATATAAGTCCTTTCCTATACACTATTTATTTTGTATAATAATACATTATCATTTTAACCCACATACACAGAGAACTTTTGGAGAAGTGTGTATTGCTTGATATTGTGTCTCGGAAGATAATGCCAAGGGGCAGATGATTATGATGATGTTAAAAAGGAGCGGCACCAGGACAAAACCCTGGGGCACACCTGAAGTGACTGAGGAAGGCTGGGATGTCATCAATTTGAGCTAAATGAACCAAGTACAGTCTGAAAGGTAAGACTTAAACCAGTCAAGTGGAGTGTGAGTGATACCAATGAAAGATAATCTGTTGAGAAAAGTGGTATGAGTGATTGTTCCAAAGGCAGCACTGAGGTCAAGGAGGATGAGAACACTAAGCAAACCCAATTCAAAGGTCATGAGAAGGTCATTGGTAATTTCTCTGTACAATGAAACAAGAGAAAACCTGAGTGAAAACGTTTGCACAAACTGTTATGAGATAAATGGAAATGACGTCGAGTAGCTACTATTTTTTCAAGAAGTTTGGAAATGAAAGGAAGATTAAAAGTAGGACTGAAATGACTGAAGTTAGTAGGATTAGCACATGGTTTTTCAGGATTGGGATTATTGCAGCAGTTTTGGAGGATGCAGAGAGAGTTCTGGTAATGACAGCGGAGTCGATGATGGGAGAGTCAAGAGGAACCAGAAAGGGGAGGCAAACTTTAATGAGGACTGTAGAAAGAGGGCCCAGCTGACAAGTAGATGGCTTGGACTTACCAGTGGGGTCTGACATTTCTGAGGAGGTGGGGAGCTGGAAAGGAGAGAGAGACTGAGTGGGTGAGGGAGGATCAGAAGAAATAGTGCAGGAACTTGGACCAAGATGCTGATGAATCTTTTGTTCATTAAAGAAAAACATAAGAGAATTACAAAAACCAACTGAGACCAGGTGAGATAGTAAAGAGTCCAGTGGCTGATATTGTTAAGCAATGAAAACTGTGACTTGGTGTTGCCTTCTTTAGAAGAGATTATACTCGAAGAGTACCTGGACTTGGTTTGTCCTTATAATGTAGTATATATTTCTTATACCACTCTTTATAAATACTGAGTCCATTTTTTCTACAGAGCCTCTCAAGATGGCAACCTTTGGCTTTCAGTAGTCCAAGTTCAGGTGTAACCCACAGGGCGGAAACAAAGAAACAAACAGATTTGCTTTTTTATTGGAGCAAAGGAATTAAGAATATCATGCAGTCCAGTGTTGTGGAGTGAAACCAGTTAAGTTACGGTGGATAAGTTATGAACATTCATGAGTCAATGCTAGAGGAAAGAGAATTAAAATCAATGTCCTCGATTGTAGGGAAGAAAATAAGAGGAGAGTGAGTTTAACACTGAATGACAGACAAAAATGATCAGTTTTAGGTGGTTAGTCTGCTGAACAGTCAAGAGGGGTTACACAAGAGCAGTAAATCAGGTCCCACATGTGTGGAAACAGCAGTATGCTGCTGATATCCAAAGCTTTCAAGGCAGGATACAAAACTTCTGGTGAGTGTGTTATTAATGTTGTCTTTGTGAATTGTAACACACCCCCCCCCCGGCACTATTGTGTTTGGTAAGAGAAAGGATAGCTTTGTAAGGAAGACAGCAACGTGACTTAATAAGTCAGTGTTAAATTTAGAGGGACGGTAGACAGCTGTAGTAATGATACGAGTAGGTCACGGCAGTTGATACTCAGCAGATTCAAAATAACTGAAGACCGGAGTAGACACCAATATGACTTTTCACTTCTAGCCAAAAATGATCACGAAGCCTCCTGCCTGGCCAGTTCCACAAGCTACACACATATACAGTGGCTTGCAAAAGTATTCGGCCCCCTTGAACTTTTCCACATTTCGTCACATTACAGCCACAAACATGAATCAATTTTATTGGAATTCCAGGTGAAAGACCAATACAAAGTGGTGTACACGTGAGAAGTGGAACCAAAATCATACATGATTCCAAACATTTTTTACAAATAAATAACTGCAAAGTCCAAAGAACACACCAGACAGGTCAGGGATAAAGTTACTGAGAAATTTAAAGCAGGCTTAGGCTACAAAAAGATTTCCCAAGCCTTGAACATCCCACGGAGCACTGTTCAAGCCATCATTCAGAAATGGAAGGAGTATGGCACAACTGTAAACCTACCAAGACAAGGCCGTCCACCTAAACTCACAGGCCGAACAAGGAGAGCGCTGATCAGAAATGCAGCCAAGAGGCCCATGGTGACTCTGGGCGAGCTGCAGAGAGCTACAGCTCAGGTGTGGGAATCTGTCCATAGGACAACTATTAGTCGTGCACTGCACAAAGTTGGCCTTTATGGAAGAGTGGCAAGAAGAAAGCCATTGTTAACAGAAAACCATAAGAAGTCCCGCTTGCAGTTTGCCACAAGCCATGTGGGGACACAGCAAACATGTGGAAGAAGGTGCTCTGGTCAGATGAGACCAAAATGGAACTTTTTGGCCAAAATGCAAAACGCTGTGTGTGGCGGAAAACTGACACTGCACATCACTCTGAACACACCATCCCCACTGTCACATATGGTGGTGGCAGCATCATGCTCTGGGGGTGCTTCTCTTCAGCAGGGACAGGGAAGCTGGTCAGAGTTGATGGGAAGATGCATGGAGCCAAAACAGGACAATCTTGGAAGAAAACCTCTTGGAGTCTGCAAAGACTTGAGACCGGGCGGAGGTTCACCTTCCAGCAGGACAACGACCCTAAACATAAAGCCAGGGCAACGATGGGATGGTTTAAAACAAAACATATCCATGTGTTAGAATGGCCCAGTCAAAGTCCAGATCTAAATCCAATCCAGAATCTGTGGCAAGATCTGAAAACTGCTGTTCACAAACACTGTCCATCTAATCTGACTGAGCTGGAGCTGTTTTGCAAAGAAGAATGGGCAAGGATTTCAGTCTGTAGATGTGCAAAGCTGGTAGAGACATACCCTAAAAGACTGGCAGCTGTAACTGCAGCAAAAGGTGGTTCTACAAAGTATTGACTCAGGGGCTGAATAATTACGCACACCCCACTTTGCAGTTATTTATTTGTAAAAATGTTTGGAATCATGTATGATTTTCGTTCCACTTCTCACGTGTACACCACTTTGTATTGGTCTTTCACCTGGAATTCCAATGACATTGATTCATGTTTGTGGCTGTAATGTGACAAAATGTGGGAAAGTTCAAGGGGGCCGAATACTTTTGCAGCCACTGTAAATAACCCTCAGAGAAGTGGGATCAATGAGTTGGGAGAAGTCATGGGGTTGTTGCCGTGTCTCAGTCAAGCTGTGAAAGTCTGATTTACGGTTGGTGAGGAGATGCTGGATTAGATGGTCTTTGCACATAAGTGTGTAATAGATCAACAAAGACAGTGGTGTTATTACATGTGGCAGACCAAGATACATTGGATAACACACTGTGGTCATTAACCTGACCAATATTGCATTTCACCAAAACAATGTGGGACTCTGTAGTTTTCTCTGGTCCCCTCCCCAATCAGACCAGGAGTGACATGTTTAGCCGCATGTTCTCCTTAAATTGCTGGCTGTCTGAGTGGTGTCCCAGAAACGATGTGGGCTTCATAGATAATTGGCAAACCTTCTGGAGGAAACCTGGTCTTGTTAGGAGAGACGGCATCCATCCCACTTTGGATGGAGCAGCTCTCATTTCTAGAAATATGGACCAATTTATTAAACCCCCCAAAATATGACTATCCAGAGTTGGGACCAGGAAGCAGAGTTGCAGTCTTACACGCCTCTCTGCAGCTTCTCTCCTCCTGCTACCCCCCCAAAAACCCATCTCCATTGAGGCTGTGTCAGCTCCCAAACAGACAAAAAACAAACTAAAAACCAGCAACAAACAACTTAAACATAAAAAATCTGTAAAGCCAGAACATCTTACTATTCGTCACTGATTGAAGAAAATAAGAACAACCCCAGGTTTCTCTTCAGCACTGTAGCCAGGCTGACAAAAAGTCAGAGCTCTACTGAGCCAACAATCCCTTTAACGTTAACTAGTAATGACTTCATGAACTTCTTCACAAATAAAATTTTAATCATTAGAGAAAAAATTACCAATAATCATCCCACAGATGTAATATTATCTACAGCTACTTTTAGTACCATCAATGTTAAGTTAGACTCTTTTTCTCCAATTGATCTTTCTGAGTTAACTTCAATAATTACTTCCTCCAAACCATCAACGTGTCTTTTAGACCCCATTCCTACAAAACTGCTCAAAGAAGTCCTGCCATTAATTAATGCTTCAATCTTAAATATGATCACACGAAGGTTAATTATGGAGTTCCACAGGGACTTTTTAGTGCTAGTGCTCAGAAGACATAGCATAAATTTTCACTGCTATGCAGATGACACGCAGCTCTATCTGTCCATGAAGCCAGGTAACACACACCAATGAGTTAAACTGCAGGAATGTCTTAAAGACATAAAGACCTGGATGGCCGCTAACTTTCTGCTTCTTAATTCAGATAAAACTGAGGTTATTGTACTCGGCCCTGAAAATCTTAGAAATATGGTATCTAAGCAGATTCTTACTGTGGATGGCATTACCTTGGCCTCCAGTAATGCTGTGAGGAACCTTGGAGTCATTTTTGACCAGGACATGTCCTTCAACGCACATATTAAACAAATATGTAAGACTGCTTTCTTCCATTTGTGCAACATCTCTAAAATTAGAAATATCCTGTCTCAGAGTGATGCTGAAAAACTAGTTCATGCATTTATTACTTCCAGGCTGGACTACTGTCATTCATTATTATCAGGATGTCCTAAAACTCCCTGAAAAGCCTTCAGTTAATCCAAAATGCTGCAGCAAGAGTCCTGACAGGGACTAGAAAGAGAGACATATTTCTCCTGTTTTGGCTTCCTTCATTGGCTTCCTGTTAAATCCAGAATTCAAAATCCTGCTCCTCACATACAAGGTCTTAAATAATCAGGCCCCATCTTATCTTAATGACCTTGTAGTACCATATCACCCTATTAGAGCACTTCGCCTCACACTGCAGGCCTACTTGTTGTTCCTAGAGTATTTAAAAGTAGAATGGGAGGCAGAGCCTTCAGTTTTCAGGCCCCTCTTCTGTGGAACCAGCTTCCAGTTTGGATTCGGGAGACAGACACTATCTCTACTTTCAAGATTAGGCTTCAAACTTTCCTTTTGCTAAAGCATATAGTTAGGGCTGGACCAGGTGACCCTGAATCCTCCCTTAGTTATGCTGCAATAGACGTAGGCTGCCGGGATTCCCATGATGCATTGAGTTTTTCCTTTCCAGTCACCTTTCTCACTCACTATGTGTTAATAGACCTCTCTGCATCGAATCATATCTGTTATTAATCTCTGTCTCTCTTCCACAGCATGTCTTTATCCTGTCTTCCTTCTCTCACCCCAACTGGTCGCAGCAGATGGCCCCGCCCCTCCCTGAGCCTGGTTCTGCCGGAGGTTTCTTCCTGTTAAAAGGGAGTTTTTCCTTCCCGCTGTCGCCAAAGTGCTTGCTCATAGGGGGTCATATGATTGTTGGGTTTTTCTCTGTATTTATTATTGTACGATCGACTGTGCAATATAAAGGTGACTGTTGTTGTGATTTGTCACTGTTTAAATAAAAGTTTAAATAAAATTCAATCTCGTATGCATCTAATTTTAAACATTTGATATGTATTTTGTGTTCTACTGTGAATAAAATATGAGTTTATTAGATGTGCAAATCATCTGTTTTTATTTACACAGAACTGGTGGTGTATTGTATAAACACTGAAAAACTGTCCACTGTCATTGACAATGGTCACCTGACTAGTTGCCACACTCAGGATAATAGCAGTGTGTACCCAAACATATGGTTACATGTATTACATTATGTGTATGGGTGCACACCACATAGAAACATGCTGACTGTAGACTAACGAGTAGCTGGTGTGCTGCTGTCGTCTCCGGGCGCTCCTTATCTTCTCAAAGCGAGCCTCCATTTCCTCCAGCACCTTCGGGGTGTAGCGGACCACCAACTTGACTGATCCCTGTGCAGCCTTCAGCAGCTCAACAGCCTTTTCATGGTGCTCCCCTTCAACACTCTGCATGAAGACCAACACAAAACAGAGGTCTCACATGTTACAAGAAGCTGTTTCTCCCTACTACGTTTACTCTTTCACTCATAAAGTCAACATTTGATGACCTCCCCTCTACCCTTAATGATGTGGTTTGACAGTGATTGGAATAGGTTGTGGGTTTTTCCGAGGGTTGCCCTGGTAAGCCATACGGACCGAGATCACCCTCATTAACTTCTGATGCACACCCAGTCATTTTGTTCTGGAAGGAGGCCTGAAATATGACAGAAATGGCTCCGTCGAGAAAAGAGAAACAAGAACGACTTCTTATCAACCTTCCCAGGGAAGGACAGTGCTAACCTGTTTCAGCTATGAAGATACACTGACATGTACTTCTACAGTATTCCGTCATTTCAGAGAGATGGATGTACTCTTATGTTTTCACATCTCTTGTCACGTATGGGTAGAGTACCTCTCCAACCTCCCAGTGATGTGGGCTGGGCAACCAGTTCTACCTCTCAGGGTGCTAGTAACCTGTTGTTATGGTTACATCTGAGACATATTAAAGCGACTGATGGAGTAGCTTTAACATCTTCACTATCAATGTTGGACAAGGTAGACTGTAGGTTAAGAGCAGTCTTTTAAGCTTTTCCACTGCATTTAGGGAGAATTTAAAGCCGTTGCACAGATTCTCTAATCTTTGTCAGCATGCCAGCATAAGAAACACTGCACCATTCACACATTTAGGAACTCAGGGTGAACCTCACCCACCCCAGAGGCCCAGCCACCACGGAGGTGTTTAACTACCTCAGTGATGGACGAGTCGTCTCTCCTGTCCCCAGCCTTTGCTTCTACAGGAGACGGATCAGTGGGCTTAAGGAGGTCGTCAGAGTACTGACTCTGTCGTCCCATTGTCCCAGTGGGAACAACAGTGAGATCTGAAGGGAACTGACAGGGAGGAATGGCCCTCGACCCCCACCCAACACACTTTGCCCCTGACCCCTACAACACCTTATCCAGGCCAACAGGTAGGCTAAATGAATCAATTAGTATCAAACAGTATCAATTATTTATACCAATTATAATATAACGATACTGTATATTTATTTAGATGTTCTACTGAACATACATAAAGTACAAAATGAACTAGAAATGATAATAAATGTGACTGTTGATGCGCTTCACCACTCCTTTCTTAAAAACAAAGTGTAAATGTGCCGTATATGAAGAGATGTTCCAGCATTTTGTGTTTATGTTTGAATTTATAAATTTTAGAGACAATGGTTTTAAATGGTGTCTTGAAACTGGATAAATAATTAATAAATAATCCCAGGATTCAGTTACTGCTTTTGGTCTGGAGTTTCAAGCTTCCCGCTGTGTGCACCTCCCCTCAGCAGGTTGTCAGTGGGCTTCTGTGATCCTCTTACCACACCATTGACAGAAAGTAGCTGGTCTCCTCTCTTCAGCCCACCTTGGCGGTCAGCCACTCCTCCAGGGATAACTCTTGAGATATAGATGGGTGAGTTCTGCTCTTTTCCACCCATGATGTTAAAGCCCAGCCCCTCTTCTGTCTTGGGCAGTTCTACCACCCGTGGGTGGGCGTGCCCCTCACTGGCTGCAAAGGCTGCCACTGTGGCCTAATCAGAGAGGAAACCACATGATGAGCAAAACAACAGGTTCTATTTTACATCACATCTCCAGTTACCTCCCTCTATTTGTTACACAAAACAGAGGATCTGACCGTACACATATGGGAGGACAAATATATGCTGCATTCAAAGGATGCGGTGCAAAACAAGCTATTTCCCACACTGGTTGTGTTAAATGTGGGCCTGTTTATAGACGATCATGCTCTGAGTAACTGATGAAGTCCACAGCATGTCTTTGTCCTGTCTTCCTCCTCTCACCTCAGAGATGGCCCCGCCCCTCCCTGAGCCTGGCTCTGCCGGAGGTTTCTTCCTGTTAAAAGGGAGTTTTTCCTTCCTACTGTCACCAAAGTGCTTGCTCATAGGGGGTCATGTGATTGTTGGGTTTTTCTCTGTATGTATTATTGTAGGGTCTACCTTACAGTATAAAGCACCTGGAGGCGACTGTTGTTGTGATTTGTCGCTGTGTAAATGAAACTGAATTGAACTGAACTGAATAAAGTAAAAAGTTGTATACAAAACTGAGCCGCCACATTGGTGTTTTGTATAAAAAATACTTTTAAGAGAAACTGCAGCAGATACACCCACAGCCCAGAGAGACCTGCTGTAGTTAGAGCTGACTGTTATTAGTTGGGTGGTTACATGTCAGATCAACCAAGCTGTATCTGATTGGATAAAAATGTTATGACACATTTGAACATCCCAACCAGTCAGAGGAACATGGAAATCTCAAAGAAACTGGCAGCTCCCAGTAGATGCACCCCTGGTAATGTCTTTCCCTCTTCAGCTGTTAAGAGGAGGGACTGACAGAGAGACTCAGCACTTTTCATCCAGACTCAGACCACAGGTCAATAATGTAAAAGATGCAAAACTGAAATAAAACATGTCACAACTGCAGAGTATCATGTTTCCTATATGCACTGCATCTACAGTCTAAGATGACCTAAATCAACAGTCTGCTGGGTGTGTCTGTGAGCCACCTCTCCCTCTCACTATCCAGAACGTGTTGTGACAAAGACACACACACACACACACACACACACACACACACACACACAAACAACACTGCTGTGCTCTCTCCTCCGGTCAGCTCTCCCACTGGAATATTTCATGTGCACTTTGAGCACCTTGAGGCAACTGTTGTTGTGATTTGACTCTATAGAAATAAAACCGAATAAAACTGAATTACATAATTTTAATAAAAATGAATAAATAGATCAAATATACTAAAATAAATACTGAAAAACAAACAAACAAATAGGAGCCTATAGAGAGTATACAGAGCTCATCTTAGAAATGCAAATATGTTTTCTGATTGCAAAAGCTGCCAGAAAAGAGGAAAGGGCAACAAAGGAAGAAAAAACCCAGACAGACAGAGTGAGGACATAAAACCAGGACGTGAAGTTGCCCAGCGCTCCAAAGTGCGGAGAGGAGAAGGCGGGGAGAGCACACTGGGGAGCCGCCTAACCAGCATTTGTCCTCACATGGCACCATGACAGGCTTTTACAAAGATATCCGTCAGATGCAAACTCTGGAAGGATGTCAGCTGGTATTCGTCAATGCAAATTCATGTATTAAAAGCTGCATTCATCTGTAGAAATCTCTGTAGCATTTTGAGATTCCCTTCAACCATGCATTCTGCTGTTTCAGTGGGAGATGTACGATCACTAGATCTTCACTTGTTTTGAGCAAAAACTAATTTCACACTCTGCCACTCTGGTACAAATGCCTTTATGACAGAGGTCAGCTTAGGGTCACCATATTCCAGGACTGCAGGAGTGCTGCACTGTTAATTAAGTTAATCCTAGTTAACTGTGTTACTTTTGTTTAAACATATTTATCAGTTTAACAAATTCATATGGCACTGTTGTCAGTATCTTAGTGTCTGCTCAGTACAGTTAAATATTCCAATGTGTAGTTGGAAGCAGTAAAGATGCCACTACAGTCTGTGTAGTGGCATCTTTACTGCAGTGTCGTAGTCTAAGAACTACGGCACTGCTGTGGTTTGCAATCACAAACAGCCCAAATCTCTAAAATAAAGCTGCTTTGTAATTTGTAATACCTTGGCTGTTGCCTGGGCTCGCACCTCTGGTCCTCCAACAATGTCTAGAGTGTCATAGAGCTGCTCATAAACCTGAGGACAACAAAGCAGAGCAAAGGTGGCTCAGACTGGAGTCTAGTGGTGTTACAGCATCACACAGTGCAGCAATGGATTACACTGCAAACATCCATGATAAATTCTATTAGTAGCCAAATATAAGCAACTGCATCATGTGCTTTCAGTCAGGTGTTTGATAACAGCTTCAAGGCTCACACTTATTTACTTTCTATTCTCTTCTTTACTGTTTAGTTCATTCATTAAGTCATTAGTTGTTACGTGATTCAGTCATTAGTTATCTAAATTAATTTTTTAAATGAAAGTGTTGCCAACGTGGTGGCTGGCTGCTCGTTCAGCATCTGATTTAAGTAAATGGCCTTAAACTTAAAGTGTAGTTTTCACTGATTGGAGACTAAATATGTGGCTGCAGCTCAGGAGGCAGAGCAGGTCATCTACTAATCTCTACTAAAGGCTGTACGGCCGGTGTGCAGCGGCCCAGCTGAGTCCAGTCCACGGTCCTTTACTGCGTATCTTCCATCTTCACTGCACCACCATTCAATAAAGACAAAAGTGTCCAAAAAGAAAAAAAAGTGCACACGTTCTCTAATTAGTCATTTACAAAAGTCAGATAATTAAATGAAAACAGTTGCTTTTAAACAGACTGTTGTGTGAGGACATGACAATGCTCACTTTATGCACTGGAAGAAGACATTAGGAAAAAGATTATAAAAAACATTATTTTAAATGGGCCATAGCACTTTACCTCTCTAATGGCAGCACAGAACTTGCTCTGTAGGACTCTCTGCAGGGCCTGCAGTTTGGGAGGAGGCAGCTCACCAGTCCGCTGCAGTCGGTCCAGCAGCTCGATCACCCTGCATACATCTAACCCACAACACACAAGCCAGGATTAACAACACAGCAACACAACACTGTCTGTGGACTTTACAGACCCTCCCACTGTCACAGTATGCTAATTAGGTATTACTATTATTACGACATTTCTATAAGTAAATTCACTTAAGTGATATCAATTTTATTTTATTATTCTAAGGTCTGTATCTTATTATTAAGTGCCGTGAGGCAACTTTGATGTGGTTTCACACTATATAAATAAAACCGAATTGTATTCGAGTAATAATGAGTTGATTGTGACAATAAGCAGTCAACATGATGTTGAAACTAAGGTAGGAGACAGAATAGGAGTCAAGATGGTGTTTGAAGAAGGTTTCAGTTTCTGTAGCACCAATTTATTAGATTTAACATATAACATTAGATATAACAGAAGGGCACAGTGACAGACGGGTCTTACATGAAAAAAAGATGTCCATAACTACAGAGGCTCACAGCTCTGGAAAAAATACACAAGAGAAGCAGAGGTGAACAAGTGGCCTGATCCCCAAAGATCCATCCAGGATGGCAAAAAATCCTATTTTGCCTGGTTGGATCTTACGAGGTTCCAAGTAGAGCTTCAACATGCAACAAGAAGAAATGGGAGTGAGACAAAACATTTTTTTGAGCATGCAATTTATTGAAAACAACACTTAAACTGAAACAGGCTGTTTGACAGGTGATCACAAGTTTAGGACATTTTAAGCGTTTCCATGAGGTGAGTGGGAACATTTCTCCAAGTGGTGCAGACAGCCACACGAAGGGCGTCTACTGTCTGGATCTGTTGTCCATTTCTGTAAACTTCCTTTGCCATCCATCTCCAAAGGTTCTCAGTTGGATGTAGATCAGGGAAGCCCGCAGGCTGGTGCAACAGAATGATGTTATTCTCCTGGAAGAAGTCTCCTGTCCTGCAACATTGTGTACTGTAGCGTTGTCCTGTTGATAAACCCAGTGATTACCACACAGATGAGGGCGCTCAGTCATGAGGGGTGCTCTCTGCAACATCTGGACTCAGCCAGCAGCTGTTTGACACCCCTGCACCTCCTGAAGCTCCACTGTTCCACTGAAGGAAAAAGCACCCCAGGCCATGATGGCAGGAGACTACCTGACAGAAAGTGACAATGTATCATCGTCACAAGGGATGAGAATACAGGGATGTTGGAATGTTACTTTGGCAGCAATCCGAGGGGAAGGGGTAACATGAGCAGGAAGTGGGAGCTATGGAATCTTCGATACCCAACATCTACACTACAGACAAAAGTAGCTCAGTGTTCCATCTTCTGAAAGAAGCAACTGCTATCACAAGTAGAGATCAATAAGTACAACACAAAAGCCATGTCAGGTCAGGGAGATATATCACCATCCCCACCCTCTGAGATTGGGTACCAAGCCCCAACTGATGAACTGAAGGCACTGAGTGGGAAAGTAGCTGACCTGAGAGGTAGGATCATGGCTAAACTGAAAACGTGGACCCTCCGGGGGTGATTACTAAGACCATGTTTAGTACCCTCTGAAGGTCTACTTGAAAATGTGAAAGGAGCATTACGGACGAGGCGTGAAGCATGAAGAGTTGGTGCATAGCACCAGCCCCTGACATGATTCACACCTACTGGCTAACACAGGTGGCAAAGGTACACACATTCTATACTTAAGTACACATATTAGTGTATGGGGAAAACAATTACAACTCACAACATTTTCTATTGAGCGCTCCAGTAGCTGCATGCTGTGATCAGCTGATCTGGGCTACTGCTCCTCTGAGTTTTACTGCTCTTTGTGGATTTACACAACTGAATTGAACAAGACGTAAGCAGATGTTTCATCGGTTGTACTGACAGTATACTGCTCATGCTGTCTTTATACTAGATGGTATAAAGTTGGCATGAAGGTGGAATGAATCTCAGCATCATCAGCTTAACTAACTAATCCCTGCTACACTTGATGTAACCTAACTCTGACCATAAGCACACTGTAAAATGTAATTCTAGATGTTTGTTATTTCAACATATTATTCTATATCAGTTTGACGATAGATGACTGAAGTTGTTGTTATAACATAGAATTACAAGTTAAAAACGTCCCAATTACACCAAAAAAAGCTAACTTGAAAACTCATGTCCAGCTAAATCAGCAACTTATGTGAACTTGACAATGTGGGTAAGTTGAGCACAGCAGGATTCAAAACTGCCTCACGTGACTGCTACCGAGGTGCATCATGGGGAATTGGCGGTTAACGACATGCTCACTTTACTTGGACGTTTTCTAATCGTCTTCTTTGGAATATGCTTTCAAGGTGAGTAACATTGGTTATAACTATAAGGAAAGAGAGCTACAAAAGTTGGAACATGTTTTGAATCTATGGCATGATGTGTGTTTTTCTCTTTTACGAAATGTTTGCTTTAGCTAATGTAACTTTAGCCGACAAGGTCCAGCTTGTGTGTCATGACCAAACTTGACCTAATAAACTGACACATGGCCTTTTTATGGGTTTAATGTGGCACTGACCAAATCACAAGTATTGTGCCGCTAGCTTTAAGATTGTGCACTCAACCACTGTTGCGATATTAGCAAGCTAACTCAGCTAATTAATAAAGCTTATTTCATATTGTCTCTGTACTTGTAAATTTCTTTCAAGTTCACAGGCTGTTGTATTTTGGTGGAAGTTCATTTTGGCAATATTTCCAATAACTGACTGGGTTCAAAAATAACTTTTGGCAGGACTCGGATGCTTGTTGTCATCTGTTTATCCGTATGTAATCACTTAAGTTGTTATTAACTGCTGCATGCTAAGCTGCAAGAGTGCACTGAGGACTGAGACAAAATATGGTCTACAAACCAGCATTATATTAGTTTTTATCAGATAGTCCTCCAGTGTGTTTATTTTTTTGCTTTAATTCTATTGTGCAGTTATTTGTTACCCTGAAATGCTTTATGCTTAACAACAGCTCACTATTTTGACTTATTTTTGAACTCTTGTGATCAGTATGACTAGATTGTGTGAGTTTCCATACTAAAAGAGCTGTAGTGATAAAATAATTGGCATCAGAGACACTGATTTTTGGCATGGTATACTGCAGAAGTTTTTTTTTTTTGTTGCATAATTTACCTTTTAATTAAACTGCATTCTCTGTATTGTAACAAAACTAACATTGTTTATATGTCAGAAAATTAGCAAACATGAATAAATGGCGAAAACAATATAATTATAACATATATTTTATTTTACTTATTTTAGGTCTGTGAAGCCAAACTTGATGCTGGGGATTTATTTTTGTCAGTGGAGTCAAATGGTAAGTTACAATTTGTGCATTTTGTCATACTGTAAACACCACAGATTATATGGTAACTTAACAGCTCTGTAGAACAAATGATATAAAGATTGTAGTGTCAGGGTACTTCTTAAGAAGTAATATGGCACTATTGATGATCACATGCAGGTGGCATAAACTAAATATTCAGACATGTTACCAACAAATGATTCATTAACAAAAGCAATGGAGCAGACTGTTTAGGTTCTTGTGGTTGTAATAACATCCATAACTGCAAGTTTGTCATTAATTTATTTTCACAGGTCTAGATGATCACATCTGTCTTTGTCATTTAAATGAGGTGGACTTGCAAACTTTGCGCTCTTTTGGGTAAATTGCTGTCCACTACATATACACAGAATCTGCACAGTATTTCAGATCTAAAAGGGAGTATGTAATGGACTTGCTGGCTTTAATGTAAAAAGCCTGTTGTGTAACTTTAATGAGGCAGTTGGACTAAAACAGTATTGCTCATCAAGGTAAACATCTGAGGAATAAGGAAATTGTTACTTGTCCTTTTACTCAGTGTTCTTTTAATCGCACGCTTACTAAAGTTTTACATCACATAAGTCATTTTCACAATCATTCTACTTTAAAAGATTTCAAGACAGAGCTTATTGTTCTCTGAACTTCCTTGTTCGCTGAACGGCAGGTAAAGTGCATCTTTTGTTTGTTTGCTTTTGTGTGTTTGTGTTTTCTCTAATGGGCCTCAGATGACCGTTTGCTTAAATTTGGGTCTCAAAGAATCTTTTTTTATTCTGCCGGTACTCTCCACCCCTCTTCTTCTATTGCTCAGGTTGAAGCAGAATTTGCCCGTCTTACATCTGTTGACCTGAAAGGGTTCCTTTTGCTGTGCTTGACCATTATGGAGAGGTTCGTGGAGCTGTACAAAATCAAGAGCGGCATAGGAGGGCTAACTAGGCTCATAAAATGCTTCAATGATGATGTAAGTGTTCAACTGCGAAATCTAATCCTTTGTTTAAGTTTTAGGTTATCCAGTTCAACTGATGAACTCATTGAAAGAAAGCTGATAAGTAAAGTCAGTCATCATATTTCACAACTGGACATTTAGTGTGGTAACTTTTACAGAATCTGTGTATATTGGTGGTAGGTTGGATATCATATTCTACTTGAATGTCCTGATAAGCCTGATTCAAAATCTCCAATGATAATCATATATTGATGGAATTATGTATCAAAAGCTGTGAATTTGGAGCTGTCTACATGCTTCATAAACACTGTTTAAAAAGTGTTTTTGTTTTCTTTTGACTTCTTTGACCAGAGCCCTACACAAAGGAAGAGGACAGAGGACCTCATTTTCTAAAGGAAGATCCCTCACACACTTTCAAGACTGTGAAGGTTAGCATTGTTTCTTTTAGTAAATTTAATAATGACAGCACCACAGTGGATTTTAAATGAAACATGTGGCATCTATGAAACAATAGATGCCACATGATAACATGTGTACTTTTTCCTCACCAAATGTATTATTACAAGATCTTTGACACTGGATTTGGTCTGGGTTTCAGAGAAACTAACTGCCAAGCTAGCATTGATATTATTAGTGTCTTGTGTTTATTCATGTCTTTACCAGGGTCTTTGACATTTCGCTGCTGTACTGTTCACTTCAGCTTTACGTTTGATTTCTCACATTGTATATTGTAATGGCAGAGATATTAGGATATTTAAGGGGCTGCAGTGGCTGCTACAGCTGTGGGGGCAATACTTTGGTGAAATGTCCTGGACCCTGGAAAAGAGACTGTGTAGACTGGGTAAGCAATTAAAGGTTACTGGCCGAGAGTCATTGGGCAGCTGGGTAAAGGTGGATGTTGATATTCAGTGCCAATTATGCAACCTGTTCAGCCATGTCTATATGCTCTTTTTCATGCTGTTAATATAGGGGAAAAATAAACTTTAATCAATAAACTGATTAAAGAAGCATTGTCTATGGAGCCATAATCTGATCCTGTAGTGTAGCTGCAGTTTGCACATTTCATGTATTCTCAGCCAGATTTGGTTTAGAGCACAGCCAATATTTAGCATAAGTAGATTTAAATTCACACACTGGTGATGGCAGCTACATTGTAGCCACAGCCGCCCTGGGGCGCACTGACAGAGGCGAGGCTGCCGGACACTGGCACCATCGGGCCCTCTGACCATCACCAGTAGGCAACGGGTGAAGTGTCTTGCCCAAGGACACAACGACTGAAACTGTCGGAGCCGGGGCTCGAACCGGCAACCTTCCGATTACAAGACAAACTGTCAACTCTTGAGTCACGATTCAGTCATCCACCCATGTGTGTGAATGACTGAATGTGTAAAGCACTTTGGAGTCCTTAGGGGACTAGTAAAGCGCTATACAAATACAGGCCATTTACCATTTAAATTGAAAATTTTGTTTGAATTCTGCAATTGAAGACATGCTCAGTTATTTATGAACATGGTCTTTGTTTAAAGCAAGAAATGGATTTGTAACATGGGGTGCATATCTCATTCTGAAAAAACTTTAACAACTAATAAGTGTTACCCAAAGCCAATCACCATCATCCAAGGCATCAGTATGGCTCTTCTTTGGAAAGACATGAATTGTTAAGCACAAAGAATGTTGTGTAATTGTAATTGTGTAATTTTATTTTATTTTTTTGTCTTTGAACCCTTTTATAGCCGACAGGTATTGAAGACACGTTTTCTAAGAGGATGAAAGTTGGCATTGCGATGGTGAAAGAAGAAGACATCATCGATGTGTTGGTTGTCCTTGAGGCGGCAGTAATCCTGTCTAATCTGAGGGATGTCTCAAGTGCCATTTCCATGCTGATGGGCCTTCTTTTTGCCCTCAACATAGACTATCCAAAGGAACTTAAGGACATCTTTGAAGTCATTCAGAACATCCTAATGAACATTGGTGGAAGGCAGTGCATCTCACTAGTGCATGGTCTAAGAAACAGACTCTTGCAGAAAGCCATGCAGAACTGTAATTGTATGCTCACAGCATACAATTGCCTTAGTGTTAAGGACAGTTTTTATTTTACTGTTTGTTTTTTTATTCTTGCAAGTTCTCATTCTCACTTTTGTATGTCACTAAATGACTACACTTTACATTCCAGATTAGACAATTACTCATTTGTTCATGGTTTAAGAAACTTATGTGAACAACAATATAATGGTGGACTTTGCAGATGCTTATCTCATGCAAGTCAGTAGTTTTTCCTTTGTTTTGCAATTGAGCAGACTCAAACTGATGTTTCTGAAATATCCATCTTATCAAATGTTTCAGAAGCATGCACTCATTTTCAGAGATATTGGTTCTGTGGAATTTGTTGCAATTGTAAACGAAGACAAATACAAGAGTTTGATGTCTTACTTGTTATAAACTGATCTTTACTGTCACTTATCAAAGGTTTTGTACTATTTTAATATTTCAAGTTTTATGCTAACAGGTGTGACTGAGCACAATGAAGTTTAAAAATTTTGCAAATGTAAAGAATAACTTTTCTAAAATAGCAAGTGTCCCGTTGATACATTACATTAATGCAGACTTTATGTTGTTACTTCACAAGAATCACTACTGCTCCGAGAGTATTGGTCAGAATTTAATCTTCACCCAAACTGGGCTCAAGACCAAGTTCAAATTTATTGTTTCACAGGAGCAGCCTTTGAGTTTTGATGGATTGTGAGCCTGATGAGCTACGTCACTGATTTTTCTGTTTCTCAGATGACTAAGATGGCACAATAAATGGTGAATGTTGGGTGCTCATGAGTAATTGTCTTGTCATGTTCTTAAAACAAACTTTCTGCCTGAAATGATCAGATACACTTTAATGGAATCTGTGGGGTTTTATTTTTTTTTCTGTAAACAACAGAAAATTAATTTAAAGGAATGTAGATATTTAAACCTGAGATCTAAGATAAACCTAACAGGTAGTTTTGCTGAAATGGATGTTAGAAAGCTAAAAAACAAAACAAAACTTAAGATGTTTAATACACATTTTTCTTTACATCCAGTCAATCAACTCTGATAATTAAAATGAAACTGATTTACAAGTTCACTCAGCTACCTTAAGGAGCTCAGTTAATTAATAAACTTAAATCAACTTAGCTAACAGATTATGTTAGTTAAGCTAAAATAGATTCCTAAGTTAAAAGAACTACTAAAGTATTTGAATTAACTAAAAAACCCAAGTCAACTGAACTAGGACAAGAGTTTAAATAGATTATTTTAATTTAGCTGAAAGGGTTTTCCCAAGTAAAGATGACAATTAAAGGAGTTGACCTGACTAACAAATCTCAGTCAACTAAACTAAGACGAAAGTTTAGACAACATGTGATTTTTCATTAAGATAACAATTGGTTGTGTTATAAGAACAAACTCTATTTCTTGACTTAACTTAAAATTTTAAGGCAGCCCTTTACCTGATATTTTTAAGTTGAAACAACAAGTTATATTTTACAGTGCACCACAGGTACTGTGTATCAGTCACACACTGTTCTTTAGTGTAGATCCATCGCAGTACAGCAAACTAACCTGTTTATCCTGCACTAAATGGCAGAATGTTTTTCAAGCAACACTTAAATAACACTATTTTGTTTCTCAGTAGATTTCTCAATATGAAGACACGTCACATGTATAAACCCAAGATCTAATTTAAAAACACAAGGACTCACATGTAAACTTTACATTTATCATTTATCAAATACCAATTCAATTTTATTTATACAGCACCAAATCACAACAGCAGGGGATGGGGCCTGATTATTTAAGACCTTGTACATGAAGGTTTAACTGGGAGCCAATGAAGAGAAGCCAAAACAGGAGAAATCTGCTCTCTCTTTCTAGTCCCTGTCAGGACTCTTGCTGCAGCATTTTGGATTAACTGAAGGCTTTTCAGGGAGTTTTTAGGACATCCTGATAATAATGAATTACAGTAGTCCAGCCTGGAAGTAATAAATGCATGAACTAGTTTTTCAGCGTCACTCTGAGACAGGATATTTCTAATTTTAACTGAGCAGTCCTTACCTTTAAATCTAACCTCTCTATTTGTTCCTCCTCTGTCCTGTCTTTCTTATTTCTGAGTGAAGTTAGCTCTCTTTTGTTTCTCTCTCTTTGAAATACAGCACCTGGACTTTTAGCTAGCTATGTGACAGACTGCACACAGTTTGTGTTTGTTGATGTGAATAAAGCTGATAGAAATTATACATTTGAAGTACCTTTTACTTAAAAAAGGTTACTCCTTTTATGTTTGCTCTTCATTTTTAGGGCTAGCCAGATGCTGAAATACCACAACCACTTAGTTACATTTTAAAAACACGATACACAACCTGAATACGTAATAAAGCATAGACCTTTCAGCCTAACTCTATTTTTTCTGCATAATCTATCATATAAAATTGAATCAAATGGAAAAGTCTCTATTTAAAATTTGTTTTATTAGTTTTAATCTTTTAATTTTATGCACATTGCATCAAACAAAAATTAAATTACATGCAGCAGTCTTTGACTTGAAGAAATTGTTTACCATTTAAACCTATGTTCTGCATATTCCAGCATATAAAATAAACTAATGTTTTGTGTTTACACTCACTTTTTCAAATAGATGCAAGTAAAACATAGCAGAAATAAATAAAATCAGAGACTCAGCAGCTCTGAGTCCTGTCGCTCTTAAATCTACTGTCACCTGTTTAGCAGGAGTGGGGCGGGTGGAGGTTTGCCCACAGCGGTCATGTCAGTGGGCGGATCCGCGGGTTTCTCTGTGAGTGTCACATTCCCGTGGCAGCGTGCTCGCTGCTCGCTCAGATTTGAAGTTTAATTTTTCGCTGTAGAAAGAAGTTTTCTTCCCACGCAGAGTGTACAGCGGACACTAATGTTTGTGTCACTTTTTAAAGAATTAAACTCAAAGTAATGTGAGTACTTCCACGCTTTAAACGCTGCATGGTCGTACTGCCACAGACGTTGCACGCTCGTACGTCATTGTCATGAGACACTCTCACAAAAAAAATCACAACCATTTAGCATCGCATTGACGTAGCGTGCTTATGAGAAAGTAACAGAAATCTAATTCCTTTTTTGCAATAGCAATCCCTTACTTTACTCATTACTTGAAAAAAGTAATTGGATTACAGTATTACGTGTTACTTCCTATCTCTGCTCAGCACCACATGGAAGCTCCTGTCAGGCAACATAGTGGCTAAGATGAACAGACAGATGGCTCAATACATGAGCAGGGCACAGAAAGGAATCAGCAGGAACACCAGAGGGGCAAAGCATCAACCAATGGTAGACTGAGCAGTTTCCAGAGGCCTGGGAGCTTGAGGGTCCTGCAGTGTATCTCTGTTGTTCCTAGGACTGCGCTCTTCTGGACAGAGATCCAGAACCTCTCTGCACTGAATCACACTCGTTATTAACCTCTGTCTCTCTTCCACAGCATGTCTTTATCCTGTCTTCCTTCTCTCACCCCAACCGGTCACAGCAGATGGCCCCGCCCCTCCCTGAGCCTGGTTCTGCCGGAGGTTTCTTCCTGTTTTCTTCCTGTTGAAAGGGAGTTTAAAGGGGTGAGATATCATCACCCCCACCCGAGATTGGGTACCTCGCCCCAAGTGTGATGGAAGAAGGATCGTTGAGTGCACTGATCCTGAAAAATAGGATCATGGTGAAGCTTGAAACCTGGATCTTCCGTAGCTGGTTAACGAAGACTACATGAAGTACCCTCAGAAGATCTACTAGATAGGGCTGCACGATTAATCGTTAAAAAAATCGCGATCTCGATTCATACCTAACCTTGGAGTCATTTTTGACCAGGACATGTCCTTCAATGCACATATTAAACAAATATGTAAGACTGCTTTCTTCCATTTGTGCAACATCTCTAAAATTAGAAATATCCTGTCTCAGAGTGACGCTGAAAAACTAGTTCATGCATTTATTACTTCCAGGCTGGACTACTGTAATTCATTATTATCAGGATGTCCTAAAAACTCCCTGAAAAGTCTTCAGCTGATCCAAAATGCTGCAGCAAGAGTCCTGACAGGGACTAGAAAGAGAGAGCAGATTTCTCCTGTTTTGGCTTCCTTCATTGGCTTCCTGTTAAATCCAGAATTGAATTCAAAATCCTGCTCCTCACATACAAGGTCTTAAATAATCAGGCCCCATCTTATCTTAATGACCTTGTAGTACCATATCACCCTATTAGAGCACTTCGCTCTCACACTGCAGGCCTACTTGTTGTTCCTAGAGTATTTAAAAGTAGAATGGGAGGCAGAGCCTTCAGTTTTCAGGCCCCTCTTCTGTGGAACCAGCTTCCAGTTTGGATTCAGGAGACAGACACTATCTCTACTTTCAAGATTAGGCTTCAAACTTTCCTTTTGCTAAAGCATATAGTTAGGGCTGGACCAGGTGACCCTGAATCCTCCCTTAGTTATGCTGCAATAGACGTGAGCTGCCGGGGATTCCCATGATGCATTGAGTTTTTCCTTTCCAGTCACCTTTCTCACTCACTATGTGTTAATAGACCTCTCTGCATCGAATCATATCTGTTATTAATCTCTGTCTCTCTTCCACAGCATGTCTTTATCCTGTTTTCCTTCTCTCACCCCAACCAGTCGCAGCAGATGGCCCCGCCCCTCCCTGAGCCTGGTTCTGCCGGAGGTTTCTTCCTGTTAAAGGGAGTTTTTCCTTCCCACTGTCGCCAAAGTGCTTGCTCATAGGGGGTCATATGATTGTTGGGATTTTCTCTGTATTTATTATTGTGCGATCTATTGTACAATATAAAGCGCCTTGAGGCGACTTTTGTTGTGATTTGGCGCTGTATAAATAAAATTGAATTGAAATGAATTGAATTGAATTATGTGCGATCTCATTTCCAAATGACAACTATTTATTTATTTATTTATTTATTTATTTATTTATTTTTTGTCTGTCCCATTTGGTTCTTTAGCCGTCAGAATTGTTGTCTGAAGACCAACAAGGATACCAAATGGATTTATTTTGCCAAATGGATCATCATGGCATTGCCGTATTGGTCCATTTGATCAAACTTTGTTATTTTTATTTATTTTATTTTCAGTTGTTACAGATGGGACAGACATGACTGGGGGATAGGAAAGGGAGAAAGAAAGAGAGGAAGGAAAAGAAAAACAGAAGGGAAAAGAGACAGTGAGAAAGGGCACTTACAAAGACAGAGAGAAAGAAAAAAAAAAAAAATCTCCTGGATCACCTGTTGAGAGAAAAAGGAGAAGACAAGCAAAAAAAACCAAACAAAAACAAAGCAACATACTAAACAACACCATCACGTTAATCTAGCTGAGTGTGAACAGCAGTAAATACTAAATATTGAAAGTTGTTGTGCAGCACGCAGGACAGACAGCGCACAATGTGCTTTGAAGTAGCAGCTAAGAAAGGTGTAGTTTATGTCTACGAACAGTGAACACCCGTGTGTACACCTGTGTGGATCAATGCGCTTGTATACAAAAGGTTTCCCCATGTAACGGTCTGCTAGAGGGTGTGGAGGCCCATAGCCCCGTCCTCCAGAGCATGAAGCAGGCATGGAGGAGATCCAGGCTCCAGACATCCAGAGGCCCCAGAGTGCGAGAGCCCAAGGAGGACCACCGGAGGGGCATCCGTGCCACCTTCCTGGGAAGGGCTGAGGAGATCCCCAGACGAGGGGTCACCCAGTAGCCACGGAGCAGAAGCCAGAGGGGGCTGCACCGGGCGTGCCCGCCGGCTCTGCCGGCAGCCAGCTGTGCCAGAGTGAACCGAGTTGCAGGCCCGAGGCCGGAGGCCCGAGGCCCCTTTGCCCCGGAAGAGGCCTGACCGAGCGACAGGCATCGGGCCCCGCCAAGTAGCCACCGGGAGTGAGCGGTGCATACCTGAGCGCCCAGCCCGGACACCAAGAACCACCAATGCACCAACCCCTGAGGGCATCAGTTACCAGCAGGGAGTGTGGTGAGGGGAGATAGGCCTCCACACTTGGAGGGCCTGGGAGTACCCAGGGAGGTGGAGTCTAAGACCCGACCTGACATATAGACACAGACAAACAGGCACACACAGACATAAACATGCTTTCCCACCCTCATGCACACATATACAAACACTCAGCACTCACCCAACGTAGGGACAGACATACATAGACATGTACACACAATCATACTCCCCAAACATCCTCTATGCCCTGGGTCCAGGTACCCTCGCCCCAGAGGGGAAACGGCACCAGACCCAAGAGATGTGACCCTTTCCCCGGGGGTGGAGGCAAGCAGACCGCCCCAGTCTCCGCAGCAGCAGGAGGCCAATCGGACAGCCAACACCTCCTCCCAGCCCCCGCCCGATGGCTAGTAGAGAACGGGGTGTGAAGACCCCATACCTCCCTCCTCCCGCTCATGTGTAGTGTTGCTGCGTGTTGTTCTAAAGTGCATTTAAAACAAGGGAGGGCATGGTGCTGCTGCCAGAGAGCAGCAGGTGTTAGCACGGCCCCTCCCGAGAACCCTCAATGTCTACATGGATTTAAAATTGAGAGGTGGGCACCGGCGCCAGAGGTAGGGTGACAAATGACAACGATTTAAAAAAAAAAAAAAAGACGACGACGATTGTACCGCATTTTGATCCGGGACGTAATCTGCATGAAAACAAGCGCTCCCTCTTCCTGCTCAACAAATGACAAGGGCGGAGCCTTATACCACGTGATACAGAAGCTGTGCCGTGATGCTCAAATTGGCAGGAAAAAACAACGGAGAACACGTCAGGGATGACGAGAAAGTGACAGGAGAAAATCCGTCCCGGTCAACCACCCAAACATCAATAACGGGAACCTTATACAGCGCTTCCCTATACACGTCGAACTCCCGCAGGCACAAAGAAATTACGGAGGCTGTTACTTATCACCTGACCAAAGATATATCAACACTGTGCAAAACGAGGGATTTAGGAAAATGATCAACACCCTAGACAAACGCTACACAGTGCCGTCACGCAACTATTTTTCTATTGTTGCACTACCTGCTCTATACACGCAGTGTCGAGCAACGGTGGAGACGGAATTACAAGCAGTACAACATTTTGCGGCAACCACAAAATATGAGGCATTTATTGTTTTTATGTTTATTTATTGTTTTTATGTTCAGTTTCAACTGTTACGAAGTTGATGTGCAGTTAATAAGTGCAATAAATATTTATATTGGAAAAGAAAATCGTGAGAGAATCGTGATCTCAATTCTAAGCAAAAAAATCGTGATTCTCATTTTATGCAAAATCGTGCAGCCCTACTACTAGACGATGTGAACAGGGTCCAGTAACATCACAATGGCAGATATCCAAGACAGGGTCTCCAGTATAAAGTATTGGACAGCACCAGAACCTGACATGGTTCACGCCTACTGGCTGAAGAAGCTGACTGCACTCCACGAGCGTCTGGCAGCACAAATGAACCAAAGAGACATCCGGATTGGCTAACCAAAGGCCAGACAGTCCTGATCCCCAAGGACCCCCAGAAGGGACCGGTCCCATCCAACTACTGGCCCCTTCTGGGTCAGTACTACATGGAAGCTCCTGTCAGGCATCATAGCAGCTAAGATGAACAGGCACATGGGTCAATACATGAGTGGGGCACAGAAAGGAATTGGCAAGAATGCCAGAGGTGCAAACACCAGCTACTGGTAGACCGAGCAGTCAGCCGAGACTGCAAGACCAGACTAACCAACCTGTGCACAGCCTGGATTGATTACAAAAAGACCTATTACTCAATGCCGCACAGCTGGATCCTGGAATACCCAGAATTGTACAAAATCAACAGGACCCTAAGAGCCTTCATCAGGAACTCAATGGGGATGTGGCAGAAAACATCAGAGGGCAACTTCAAGCCAACTGCACAAGTTACCATCAAGTGTGGGATCTACCAAGGAGATGCTCAGCCTCTACATGGATGACATTAAGCTGTAAGCCAAGAGTGAACAAGACATCGATTCACTGATCCACACTACCAGGATATACAGCAACGACATCGGAATGTTGTTCGGATTGGAGAAGTGTACTCGGATGATAAAAAGAGAGGAAAGGTAGTCAGAACTGAGGGGACTGAACTACCAGAAGGCAACATTGCAGACATCGAGGACAGCTACAAGTACCTGGGGATCCCACAGGCAAATAGGTGTGATCATGTACCCTGCTGGGATAATAAGCTGGCCAAAGGAGGAGATAGAAGCTCCTGACATCAAGACCAGGAAGCTCCCGACCATGCATTGAGGGTTTCACCCCAAGTCCAGGACCCTGAGGATGTATGCTAAACAGAAGGAAGGAGGCCGGGGACTGGTGAGTGTCAGCACCACAGTCCATATTGAGACAACAAACATCCATGAATACATCAGAAACATCGCCCCAACTGAAAGCATGCTCAGTGAATACCACAGGCAGCAGAAACCCAAGAATTAGGAGGAAGAGGAGGCACCATCATGGAAGGACAGGCCCCTGCACGGTATGTACCACCGGCAGATAGAGGAGGTGGCTGATATCCAGAAATCCTACCAGTGGCTGGACAAAGCTGGACTGAAAGACAGCACAGAGGCACTAATCATGGCAGCACAAGAACAAGCTCTGAGTACAAGATCCATAGAGGCTGGGGTCTATCACACCAGGCAAGACCCCAGGTGCAGGCTGTGTAAAGATGCCCCTGAGACAATCCAGCACATAACAGCAGGGTGCAAGATGCTAGCAGGCAGGACATACATGGAACGCCATAACCAAGTGGCCGGCATAGTGTACAGGAACATCTGTGCCGAGTATAACCTGGAAGTTCCGAGGTCAAAATGGGAGATGCCCCCAAGGGTGGTGGAGAATGACTGAGCTAAGATCCTGTGGGACTTCCAGGTACAGACGGACAAAATGGTGGTGGCTAACCAACCGGACATAGTGGTGGTAGACAAACAGGAGAAGACAGCTGTATTGATAGATGTAGAGATACCAAATGACAGTAACATCAGGAAGAAGGAACACGAGAGCTCGAGAAATTCCAAGGGCTCAGAGAAGAGCTGGAGAGGATGTGGAGGGTGAAGGTAACGGTGGTCCCCGTGGTAATCGGAGCACTAGGTGCGGTGACTCCCAAGCTAGGCGAGTGGCTCCAGCAGATCCCGGGAACAACATCGGAGATCTCTGTCCAGAAGAGCGCAGTCCTGGGAACAGCTAAGATACTGCGCAGGACCCTCAAGCTCCCAGGCCTCTGGTAGAGCTTGAAGGATAGACCGCCCGCAGGGGGGAGAGGGGAATTAAAGAAAAAAAATTGCTGGAGCCACTCACCTAGCTTGGGAGTCACTGCACCTAGTGCTCCAAAGAGGAATTTTTATACATATATATATGTATATATATGGTTTTAATAGCAGGGTGATCACTGGCAGTATTCATAGAAGAAGTAGTTCTGAAAGAAATCATAAATTATTTGACCATTCTTATAAATAAGGGGGAAAGAGATCTGCAAAATGTCTTGTGTTTATGTTACCTCCTCTCCTCTCTTTCACTAATGAGGCCCTCACCCTGTCAGCTCTGGAATAATAACCACTCAGATAATATTGTAAATAATAAAATAAAATAAAAAGACTAACACGAGGAGCCTCCACTTGGCAAAGCAAATATTTTTGACACAACCAAGTAGTCAGATGATTCTACTTCTTAAAACGATTGGACAGGACCAGTATAAACAAAACAAAACAAAAAGTTTAGTAGCTTCACTGCACTGTGTTTGCACATGGGACTGAAGAAGATAACAGAGGAATTTAATCATTATTATTATGATGATGATTATTATTAATCATCATCATAATAATCATCATCATCATCATTAAGGATACAATCCAAGCACCCTTTTTCACACCTTGGCTCATGTCATGAGGCACATGATCAATAGTGGGTCAACCACTGGGATAAATACCTGGGACTCTCCACCCAGTCTTAGAACTGAAGAAGCTTCTCAGATGAGAAACGTCTTCAAGAAACTTAAAGAAGTCCAGTGGCATTTTTCCCCAAGCTCCTTAGACTACCATGACCTGGATGACTATGAACCTACACAGATATAAAGTTAACCTACTTTAATGATTCCAAAACCAATTTTAATGAGTATTTGGAATACTTGTCCTGCTGGAACATCCAGTTTTACCCATACAGCTCTTGACTTGAGGTTAAGTTGAAGAATTTACTCTATCCTCTTTGTGTGGATATACCAGTAACACTTGCAGAAAAACAGCCCCAGAGCATGATTTCACCACCATGATTCACAGTATATGTGTATCATTGGCATAACTGAGGGGTGAAGATCTCTGTCTAAATAAATAAATAGATCTGGGTAAATTCCCAGATGATTAAACACGCAGCTATTTTGCTGGTAATGCCTGAAATGCCTAAAGAAAATCAACAGCCTATTTATGCAAGATAATTCATAATTTTATTGGGGGGGTTATATTGGTTGTGTCTGGTAACACCCCTGATTACACCCCTGATGTGCATGTAGCACAGACTATACAGTATCCCAGACACTTTTGATGCTTCACGCTTTGCTTGAAGTTTGATAAGTTTTACCAGTGTAAACCTGGTGTATTATATTGAAAACATGGGCTAATTTATTCTGAATTATTCTTTGACACTACAACAGGTCACCCCACTAATGAGGGTTGCTTTTGAAGGTGGTATTGTGATTAAATAAGTTTAAAAATTGAATGTGTCTGCAAGCAGCATATTGCGCTAACAGTAATTGAGAGGTAGGCATGACACTGGGGACCGAGCCCCCCTAAAGGTTACATCCTAGTCACCCCTGCTGCGCACATCATCAAAATAAAACTAAGATTCTGTCGTGGTTAAATTATTAACTTGTTTCGCTGAAGTCTGTGTGCATTAACAGTCGTTTACTTCTTATGTATGAAAGACCGTTTGGATAATCACCTCGTTCTCTGGCTCGTACGGCGAACACGATCCTCCTCACCGACTGGATCATGCCGTACGCTGATGGATACTCGGCACTTTAGGCCCAACCAAGCTCTACACACGTAGGCTACATCCAGCTAAAGACGCAGTAGAGTGCGCCGTCCGTAAAACCCAAAGAAGCCGACCTCACGGCCGTTTGTATATAGCAAACAAACGTGTTAGTGTAGGAGCGGAGGCGGGGCTCAGAGACGTGAACATCGGCACCTTTGTTTGCTTTAGATAAGCCAACGTGTTTCTTATCGTTTCGCCTTTGTTGTGAAATCATAGTGCTCCAGGTGCAAGCATGTCTCCCACACACAGACCACACTGCATGCATCTGCTAGCTACGTTACCTCTCTCCAGGCACAGTGGTTCTGTCATGGCCGCCATGTCTGCTTCTTTAGCCGGGTGGTAGTACGAGGACATCATCGCGGACTCGCTGCACACTGATCCAACAAACACCGCGTATGACCGATTAATGTTGTTCACAGCAGTGCGTGGCCCATCGTTGCCCACGGCCTGCTTAGCATCGTGAGTGCAGCCCCGAGACTAGAACCTGACGCAGCAGCTCTCCTCCAGCTGCGGCTTCAGTGCGCGGAGGAGCGATGTCATCTACGCAGGACTCATGTGCTCCACTCACTGACACGAAGGACATCTCTCACACACTGTCAGTATCTGCTATTGCCTAATGGGCGTTTTTAATATTTACCATCCAGCTGAAAGGCTAATACGAGCACTGCTACATGTGCTTTGAATATCCTGTAACTGGCCTTCGTATATCTGGGGTGACAGGTTTGTTAAGAATTGATCTGAGACTACAAATAAACAGAAAACATTTGGCAAAGACTCGTGGACAAAGGATGCAAAGTGAATGGTGTGAAATATTCTGGCTTTAAGTCACATCTTTATTAAAATGTCCTTGCATTATACCAACAGCAGGAGAGATCAATAAAAAAAAAAGGAATAAACAGAAGAGCTCATAACTGCCACAACACTACATTTTCTTCCATCTGACAGGATGCTCATTGGGATACAATTACCAAACTCCAAGTGGCTCCTAAATCTGGAAATTAAAATGGCTACACCATCGACCCATTTCAAAACAAAGTTTATTTGTGTCTGTTTGTTTGTTGTTTTTTTTGTTTTTTTTTTTTGGGGCAGGCAAAAACTACAACCAAAAACATCTCTAGAGTAAAATGAGAGTGTGATGTAGTGGCACACAGTGGGGTCATGTTGAGAGTGAACCATGACACCAGGTTACAGAAACAGACTGACAGGAAGGCTCGCTCTACATCAGGAGCCCCTGACATCACAAAGGTCAAAGAACACAGACGCTCCGACAGGCGCCTTGTTTCAGTACTCATCTCCTGCAGCCTCCATCTTGTAGCCATTTTCACTGGAAACATAGCCATCAGCTGACGGCGCAGACTGCTGGCCCGCCATCATCCCATCCTGGCTGTATTCCTCCATCTGTGGCGGCACTCCTCCATCATCCTCGTTTACCACGTCGTCTTGAGGGCCCATGTCATCTCGTAGGGAGCCGTGCCGTTCCTCTCGCCGATCTCCCCTGTCTCTCTCTCCACGCTCCCTTTTGTGCTCCCTGTCTCTGTCCCGATCTCCCCTGCGTCTGTCCCTATCCCTGTGGCTACGCCTTCTGTCCCTGTCCCTGTCTCTGTCTCTACGCTCCTCTAAGCCCTCACTCGCTTCTCCCTCGTGTTCCTCCAGCATGCGCTCTCCGACCTCGGGGGCAGCTTCTCCTTGGCCGATCTCCTCCCCTCCTTCTGGCCCCTTAACCCTGTCCCTGTCTCTTTTCCGATCTCTGCTCCTGCTCCTTCTCTTCCGGTCTCGACTCCTCTCCCTGCTCCTGCTGTCTCCTCCTGATGCCGCCCCACGCTCCCTTTCGCGATCTCGACGCCGGTTACTACCACTGTTGTCGTCTGCTGCTCCGATCTGTCGGTCCCTTTCCCTTTCTCGCTCCCGGGAACGGGTGTGGCGACGGCGTTCACGAGATCGGGACCGGCGACGCTCTCTGTCCTTGTCCCTGTCCCGTTCACGGCTGCGTTCCCTCCGGTCTCCACGGTCACGGTCACTGTGAGCAGCACAGTTGCAATACGTATTTACAGCAGTTCGTATTTTTACATCACATTACAAATCTAGAAAGAAGAACAAAGACCCACCCCCCAAGAGGACGGTCGTCATAGCGTGATGCGTCATCTCGACCAGAGTGCTTGATGTTGACATCAGCACCGCCTCGCCTGGTGCCACCCAGTCCACCTCCTAGACAAAGAAACCACAAACAACATTTCTAACATGCTCATGAGAAGTCTGTTTTCTTCAGATGAATGTTTACAGCGCCACCTTGTACAAACACATTACAGTCCCACTATCACAGTGAACCATGGAGGGACGCCTAACGGCGATGAACTTAGAAAGCAGTGCTCACCTAGCCTGCGAGGACGCCACCCTTTGACAGTACGCCCTCTTTCCACATCCACCAGGACCCTTCTGCCATCAATCTTCTTCCCGTCAGCATGCTTATAGGCGGCTGGAGAAGAGTAACGGGAAGAGGGAAGATAAAAGGTGAGGAAAGGGAGCGAGGGAATATGGCTAAGGAAACAAACAGTGCATTATTATACTGACCAGGAGCAGGCGAAGCCGACATGGCTGCTCTCTGGGCAAAAGTCGAAGGATAATGGGAGTAGACTTCCTTCCACCCGAAGAGTGATTGTTACATTACACCGTTTCTTTTAATTACTCAGGGTCCTACACCATTGACACCAAAGAGCAACTGCTTTTTTATATATCAACTAAGGTGCTATTTCATTAAGCTGTGGCATGTTTGAATACACTACTGCTAAACCTTTGTGTCACCCGCTGGGACAGCTGACACAGTCTACAATAAGAGTTTGTTTTCTAGAAGATTTAAATGCATCAAGCTAAAACCTGTTGGTAAAAAGCTGGAACAGCTTCTGTTATTATACAAAGCTGCTAACATTTACAGGTTTACTGAGAGCAACATACAGCAGGAACATCAGGACCTGGCAGACTGTCCACTCGTATACCACACAATGTTATGACCCCTGTTGACTGATGGAAGAACGTGCCACGATCCAGACTGCTAAGCTACTTGGATGATGTGTGAACCCAAGGCTAAAACGTTCACATCCATGAAAGGGGCCTTACCAAAACCCACCAGACACAACAACATTTCACTGATAAGAGTTCAGAAAGGCTCAGGCCAAGCTTTAAGGCCTTACTAAAGTACCTCCACACCAGGACAGTGTCACAGCACATCTACTTACCATACCCCGAACCCATTTCCCTCTTCAAGAAGGATTTTACCACCAGTCCTACTGACATGGACCACGTGGGGGAAAAAGGAAAGGAAACGTGCAAAAATGTAACAAAAACCCAAAACAAACAAAACTGGGCTCGCTTCTCTGCAGGACTGGCTTTATCACAACTCCAACCTACTGAGAAAGAAATGTTCCTAACACTGGCATGCCATGAATGTGTAGGCTGAGATGCATTCAGTGCGGAGATGTTATAAACTGGAGTTGTAGAAACTAGCCCCTGGAAACTTTGGCCTTGGGTGTTATTTTCTATTTCATTTACTATCTGCCTGGATACGCAGTAAAAATCATTAAAGCTAAGTGAGAGCAAGACTGAGAACCAAAACTGTTTGTTTGTGGCTGCAACTACGTAAAATGCCTGATCACATGACCCCGACAAGCCTGGTCGAGGGAAGAAAATCCAAACTGGGGGCTCGTACACGACACTCGGAAACTTCAAGTGAATCGTGTTAAAGATAGTCAAAGATGTTTTGCAGCCCCCCTGCACTAATTTATCCATTTTGTTTGTAACCCACCCTGAAACACTGAGGACACATTAGAAAATGACGTGTTGTTCTGTGTTGGACCTGACAGCACAGAAACCTCTTGATTAACGTGTGGAGCTTCGCTCTTCACTGTGACGAACAACAAGATTATCAAAGTAAATAAATGATGACATTAAAGGGTTTTGGTGACAGTCTGCAGTTTGTAAGTCTGCCAAGTTAAGCATTGCAGCAATTTAGTGCTGTGCAATAAGAAAGACTGCAAACTCCACGTCACAACAAACTCCAGCTAATGCGAATGGCAGGTATTTAATAATGCGTGTGGATCTCTCAGGCTCGGCTCCCTGCACGCAGCTACCATTCTGCCTTCATTAACCTGAGGTGACATTTAGGACAGGCAGTCGGGGTGTGTTCAATGGTAAAAGTCTAAATAGAAGCTCTTTAGGGTCTGCAAGAAGACGCTTTACCCATTCAACCCTATCCCTATGTAGGAGATGGAGGGTGGAAAAAAATCTTACCCATCATACAAACCCATTATACCAACCATATACTGAGCTGTGGTAGTAGGGTGTAGATGTATCATAACCATCATCATCTGCCAGCCAGCTCTGGCCAATAGCCATCACAGATTGGCGGCTGCAGTGGCAATGAGAACAACATACAGTTAATACACTGTTTACCCCACATTCCCCATCAGTTCATCCCCTGCTCCAACTACACAACTGTGATTCAGCAACTCTGGTCTTGAAGAGCTGATTGCACCAACATCCCAGAATGGCGTCATTGTGTTCGATGACACCATTCGACTAAAGAGACAGTATTTACTGTGGCATCGCCACCAGCTTAACGTATCTCGCTAGTGTGGAAAGGCTGAATTAATCTCACCATGACCAGGGTTGAAGACCACCGATAGAAACTTTGTGGTACAAAACGTGGGCTTTGACACGTCTGGTAAAAAACCCATTCAATGCTTGGTGACCAGTCTGACTATGTGCTTACCATTATAGTCCAACCGGGAGAGCTGCTCTTCCACAAAGCTACAAGGCCTAACAGTTAAAAAGACAATGTGCCTTTGACAGGCAAAGATGTTCAGGCTCACAAATGAAACAGTTGACCCCGCCCCCACACACAAGATGCAGAAAAGAAAACAAGTCTTTATTGCTGAGAAGAACGCCGTTCGCTCTTAGACCAGACTGATGAGACACACACACACACACACACACACACACACACACACACACACACACACACACACACACACACACACACACACACACACACACACACACACACACACACACACACACACACACACACACACACACACACACACACACACACACACAGTGTAGAGCTCCAGCACTAACCAGCAGCTGGGTTCTAACTCAGCAGCAGTCACTACAGAGAAAGCTGCTGCTGTTACAAACAGAGTGCTGCAGAGGAGAATCACCCTGCACACAGTATTTGGTCTTTATGAAACATGTTTGGGTTAATATTGGTACTTACAGTGCATGTCTCTCTCATGCTCATATTCAATGAATGCATAGCCCCGAGGCTTCCCCGTCCTCTTGTTGTAGACTATGTAAATCTGGAACAAAGAAAGATGGAGTCACTATCATGACATTCAACCGCGTCACATCTGACCAAGGACAGAAATGCATCTCCTCCACGTACAGTTTAACAAGTTCGCAAAGACATAAATACACAACTGACACGACACCTGTGCAACCTCAGCCAAATGTCAACACAGCATCTCCCTTTGTTTCTTTATGAAATGTGTGTTCACCCGCCACTTTAGGTACACCTGTTCCACCGCTCATTAATGCAAATATGCAATCAGCCAATGACAGGGCAGCAAGCCAGCACATTCAGCCACACAAACATGGCCAAGATGACCCGAGTGGAGCATCTGAATGGACATGAAAGGTAATTTATGAAGAGAAGTTTCATTTTATACGTTTGCTTTGTTTGATGGAATGTGTTTGGCTGCAATAGTCACCATGGCAGCAGAGGACACGCCAAAACAAATAAAGGAGCTCGTTCCTACACGTGGACGCTGTTTGGTTATAATGTCTTACACGCAGTAGGAAACTGTACACCACAGACACCCGCACCTTCTAGCACATATCAAATGTTACACACACACCTCTCCATGTGCCCAGCTGAAAACTTCAATAAATCGAGCTGTGGAATCCACAACATGATGACGAACAACACGAGCTGATGCACGTCAGCCGAGCAGTTTCTTCTGTGTATGTGTACACACACACACACACACACACACGCGATCCTGTTTGTTATTTATCCCTGCTGTCTACTATTTATTTGTTGATGACAGGAGGTCAGAGGAGAATAGCCTGACTGCTCCAAGCTCACAGGTAGGCAACAGTAGGGGTGGGCAGTATAAATGGTATGAATTTGGCCAACAGTAGAGATGTTGACTATACCGCTCTACCGCGATGGCGCATGCTGATGGTGTCATCAATCTGCTACTGTTTTGGTCAAAACTGTCGAGCAACAATCCATCAAGCAATGCGGCTTCGTAGCTTACCAGAGTCGTAAAAAAATAAATAAATAAATGAAATAATTTAGGATTTTTGAGCGCTGTGTACCACATAAAATCAGTTTGAGGTCAGTAAGCACACCCAGAATTCATACATAAGGCGCACCGTCGATTTTCTGAGAAAATTACAGGATTTTAAGTGCGCCTTATAGTGCAGAAAATACGGTATACAGAAGAAAAGAATATATCACAATATATATATCGATACTGCACATGCTTCAAATTATACGGCAATATGGATTTTAGGCCATATCGTCCAGCCCCTAGGCAACAGTAATTCAAATCACGAGTTGTTACAACCAAAGTATGCAGAAGAGCATCCTGAATGTGCATGCACTGACACCACCCCCAATGCAGCAGAAAGCAACACGCCCACCTAGGACCACGACACGCCCACCTTCTGATGGCTAAAGTTGATTAGTTTCTTGAACATGACAATCAGTTCATTGTGGATAAATGAGCTTCGCGGTCACATAGATGTGAATCCAACAGAGCGCTACTGGAATGTGGTGGAACTGGAGTTGTGCATCATGGATGTGCAGCTTGCAAATGAATGAAGTTGATATGGACTACAGTTTCTGAGGAATCCATGTGTTTTACTCTCTAGGTCAACATGGAGTCCAACCTGTTACTATCAAGGTGTACCTTATAAAGTGGTTGGTGAGTATACACCTGAGCGACCTGCCCAGGACGTGCACATGCATTAGTTTGTCTTCATAATAGAAGGGAGAAATAAGTATTGAACACATTGTCGACCTTTAATGTTCTAAAGGTGCTACTGACATCAAAGGTATCAGTAACAAGCCATCCACACGCCAACACATCAAACCACAGCTGTCCATAAATGATGTGTAATAATGAGAAATGAGAGAAAGTCTTTGTAGAAAAGCTGTTGTTGGTGCTGACAGCTGCTGTGTGCACAAACCAGTCAGACGTTCCTCAGGTGGGATTCTGGTCCACTCTTCCATTCTTGAAGCTTCTGTGTTTCTATCAGCTCTGAGCTTTACTTCTTTCCGTAGGTTTCCAGTTGGAGTGAGGTCAGGTAACGGGCCGGGCCATCTCAGCAGCTTTATTTTCTTCATCTTAAACCAACTGAGAGCTTCCCTCATCTTCATCATCCTGGTAGATGAGTTTTTATCAAGAACGTCTTCCATTCATCCTTCCTTCAGTTACACGAAGCATCCCAGTGCTGTACACTGAAAACCGCCTCCAAACGTCACTGTTGACATGGTAAACACCATGTGGTGACACGCGGTGGACCTCCAAACACGGACTGGTATTACGGCATCCAAACAGCCCTTTCCCACTAGTACCAGCTTGGCTCGACTGGACTTTGGTCATTTTCCATGACAATCGAGTACCAGCTAATGTGCGTGGGGTCGTTATAGCAACGCGGCCAAAACTGTCGTGGTTTCATGTATGCGACACAGGAGCTCGTTGTCAGGACAACAGAGGTTTGGATTTGAATGAGACGCTCTCCTCATTCAATGACATTGAGTTCAGTTTTGGTCTTCTGTGACCAGTTTATGGTGAAATGATGTTCCTTCCACTCCTCCACTACGGCCCAACACTGCTGCAGAGTTTAGAGATGTTTCTGTAACCAGTGCCACCAGTTTGCCAAAGTCATGAGAGAGCTCACTGGTTCTCCTCATAATGAGACGTTACTTGTGTGACACCTCGGTAACGATACAGCTTTCTACAGGTTGGGATTGAATGAGCTGATGTTAATCTGAGTGAAGCAGGGATGTTTTCTCCTTGCTGACAGATTTCAGCCGGTGTCGTGACTTGGCCTTCAACACTTTCTCTCTGTGTCATTTCTCATTCGTGCACATCATTTATGGACAGCCATGATTTGAATAGATGAGCTGTTAGTGACATCTGGGGAAAATTTCATGTCAGAGCACCTTTAGAAAGACATTTGACTTCAACTGGACACGTGTCTAGTACTTTTTGGTGGAGCCCGACAGTCAATACAATTATTACAGCAGCTGGAAAGTATTCCAATAATCGAGGTAACATTAAATTTCTCTTCCTGTAGAAAGTTATCTGCAACAGTTTTAAAGGCTAACTGTTTTCCTTGATATTCTTTACAATCCGGGGATTGTTGCATGACTCAAAACACTAATACTGTTAGACTCGATGCAGAACAGGCGTAGCTGAATCTGGATGGCTGTAAGCGTGGCTCAAATACCCTCTGTTCCATTTACCATCTCTGCACTGCTACATTTGATAATTAAAGAACAACGCAGAAAAGTGTGCCGACATCAGTTGTATACTGTACGCGACAACTGAAAAAAAGTACTAAATGAATAAATATGACATTAAGCACAACATTACTCAGACAGGACCGTGTAAACGTACCCGTTTGATGGGGCCGTACACTTCAAATTCTCGGCGAAGCTTGGACTCGGTGGTGTCATAATTCTGTAGAAAGAAGATATTTAAAGGTCACACAGTCCATAGAGGTAACACCCCCGCCCAAAAAACCCAAACCCAACACACTTGGATAGGCAGCTATTTGAATATACTAACCACTCGTGCCACAAACAGAGTCTTGAAGGCATCGCCCTGTGCGTTGGGGTCATTATGAGGGTCCCCTGATAGCATGCAAACAGAAAACCAAGATTAGGCCAAATCACCACATCACGCAGAGTTTGCAGAGCGTGTGCCGTGTCAGAAACTTACAAAGCTTCAGCTCTGTCTCTACTACTGCTTGCCTCCTCTCAATCTTCTCTCGTCTCTACAAAAACAAAAGATTCACAGGAAATGGTTAGTGCTCAGCTTTCTTAATGATCGTTGTCTTTTCCTCACGTTATCATAAGATTCTCAGAAAACCTGACACATACAGACTTCACAGAGCTTCATCTTTTCCACGGTCTTTCTTTCAGCCTTGGATTAAATTCATTTCCACCTCAAAATTCTTCACAAAACACCCCAGAAAGTTAAAAGATGCATCCCGTTTCCACTGATCATCTGTCAGATGTTATGTCTACAGCCTGACTGGAGTCCCAGCTGTGGTAAATAAGGCGAACTGGACATTATTTGGAAAGAGACACACACTTCCTGTATAAAGGTCCCACAGCTGACAGTCCACGTCAGAGAACACACCCAAGCCGTGAAGTTCAAAGAGTTGTCCTCAGAGACTGGATTGTATCGAGGTGAAGGAGGGTACAGAGAGTTGGGGAATGGCTGCAATCACAGCATTGTAAGATGAATGGTACTCATGGCCATTGATCAGTGGGTTTTGGTCAGTGATTGTTGATCAATGGTCATGAGAATTTGCATAATTAAGATTAAGGAACTGACCTCACAGCCCATTGTTCCTTCAGTGGGCTGGTTTCAGTCATTCTGCAAATGTACTGTTTATAAGATCGGGGAAACCTGCAGTCAGCTGAGACTGAAGAAGTCACTTGGATGAGTGACGAAACGTTTCTCCCACAAAATGCTACGTCCAGATGAACAGAATCAACTTTTGGAGATTTACTTACCTGGATGATTGAGCATGCATCAAGACAATCTGAACTGCTTTCTTACACAGTGTCAGTCTTACTTTTACCAAGTCTGCAAAGCTTTCAGTCAAACGTTCTTTGCTGTGTCATTATGGGCTGTTGTGTGTAGGAGAGAGAACGAACGTGGACAAATGGAACAGGTGAAGTGCTGTGAATACTCACTTTTCTCTCCAGCCGCTCTTCACGGGTCTCTGCTCTTGTTGGAGGCGGTGCATCTCTCGGGTCCTGGTCAGAGAAAGGAGATATTTAACAGGACTAATGTGGGACGGAAGAAGAAGGGCTAACCAAAGCGCACAGAAGATTTAATATTCACCTCGAAATGTCTGATGAACGGGGCGATCCCACTGTAGGGCTGATTGTGGTGCTTTTCGTGGGGTAACTTTACCAGCTGAGGTAAGAAAGGTATTGGGTCCCGTGGAGCAAAGAGGGCCAGGAGGTTGGGTGGTAGGAACTGCGTCATTTTTCACCTATTGCAACAACAAGGGGATCACTTCATTGACACTTATATGCTGGTCAATCCGGGCATTGAAGCACGCGCCAGCCTCAAGAGCGGAAGTTCTCAGAACATGCTAACTGTTGTCCTGATTACGACGACACTCCTACAACCATATGGCTAGCACGCGTTTCATTTTCACCCAACATCTTCCTTAACTTACAAACAACACGGCATCGATATCTGAAATGTATGCGCTAACAGGTTTTACTTTAAGTTCTATCGACATGTTTAGCGTTTAATTGAGCCTTTCGAATTAGCACCAAGCACACAATGCTAACATGCAGGATCCGCGGAGTCTTACCTTCTCTCCTCCAGTGTTTAGCAAATTTCAGATCATGTATCAGAAGAAGAAGCGCGAGATCAGGTAGTTCCTTTGTGACAAACTTACTTCGACTGAAGCAGATAATATATTTGGATCTATTAGTAATAAGAATCTGATCTTCAAGGTACCCACAGCGTGCAGCGGCGACAAATAGCTAACTGTGTCGAGTTCGCAAATAAAATGGCGGGATGCCGCAAAATAACGACAATTGTCGTAAACCCGAATCGTTCAGGAAATGCCAAGTTGATTGTAAAAATGAGAATTAAGCGTTGAGTCGACATTATGATATTGTTTGGAGTGTTTCTGAAGGAAACGAAAACCAATTATGGTGTTATTGTTTTATTAATCTCGTGTAAGCAATATATACATAAATGTCGTTTTTTAAGACCAAACCAACCCTACTTCACTGGAAAAACGACTTAAACCTGTTGGTTAAATCTTTGACTTTAAAAAAAAAGGCTGCTTTTTTTGTTTCCTTTTTGGAAGATTTTGATTTAGTGAGTTAATACTCTGTTAACTTTTATGACCCCGTCTTTATATCTTTTTTTTTCTTTGTACAAAGGTTGCTAATTGGTAAGAAGTTTATATTTTCTGAATGTATAATATGGTGCATTTTGTTTGTATGTTGATTTTGCTAATAAAAAAAGAAGCTTTGAGTCGGCATTAATTTATGAAAAGAAAGACGCACACCCTCTGACTCTTCACATTCTTTATAGTGTATGCGCCAAAGCGATTGTTGTTCCAGAAAAAGTCCAAAATAACTGGATTGTTTTGGTTCTTATGAAGATACGAAGCTACGACGGAATATTAGAGCTACTTTAAAAATCAAGTCAAAATATACAGATTACAGTTGTTTCAAGGCAAACTGGCAATAATTCATTTGTATTGTACATTAATAAAATAATAACTTTATTATTTTATTAGGGCCACAGAAGGAAAACACATTGTTGATCATTTTGAGAATAAAGTTAGCGGACTCGTACTTGATCGTAGTAACGTAGGAGGGACGTAAACACGGCGTGAACAGGTGGTGCACAGAGCTGCGTGTGCTCAGAAGGAAACCCACGCAAACGTGGAAGAGTGGATTTGTACCAAATGAAATGGCTGGTAGTGGACCGATGGTCACAGTCACGTGCAGTAAACAGGATGTATGGTAGGTATCCTGCTGTAACCCACGACACTCGTGTTTCACTGTTTCAGTAAAACTCACTACTTCCACGTTTAGTTGTTGCAGTGGAGGCGGAGTCATGTGGATCCGCGCTCCCTGCCCCGTGCGCGCTCCCGTTCTGTCACGGACACCTAGCCTGGCACGGCACGGCACGTGCCTTCCAGATGAGCTGGAGACGGTCAAACAGATGTGTGATAAACGCTTCCGCCAAACCAGGAAATAAACACCGGATATTCCGTTTGTGTGGCTACATTTAAAACCAGGGGTGGGGAACTCCAGGCCTCGAGAGCCGGTGTCCTGCAGGTTGTAGATCTCACCCTGGGTCTACACACCTGAATCACATGATGAGTTCATTACCAGGCCTCTGGAGAACTTCGGGACATGTTGAGGAGGTCATTTAGCCATTTAATCAGCTGTGCTGGATCAACGACACATCTAAAACCTGCAGGACACCGGCCCTCGAGGCCTGGAGTTCGACACCTGTTATGAAACAGTTCGTCATTCTTGTTGCTCTTGACCATTAAAATACCGTAAAACCAGTTTCCAGCCAACTACTGCCCCCTTGTGGCCAAGCGCCCCAGCCTACAGGCAGCTTGACTTCATCAGGTCTGGCGCGTTTACCTCCCATTTCATGCACGTTACATTTGTAACTTTCAGGGTTTCACGTTCTTGTGTCTTGCAAATAAACCAGTAAACTAAATGAAATGGTTTTGTGTATTTATTTTTAGTTTACGCTGGTAAGAAATGTCCAATTATACACATGAAGTTCTAGAAATTGCCACTCCTACTGGTTATGACTTTAGAATTCATTTTATTCCATAACAAAGAAATGTGTTTTGGACAAATATTACACAGTAATATTTGACTAGTGTTGTAACATCAAACCTGTTAGCCTAGTCTGCCTGTGTCTCATCTCTGGACATGAATTCAATTTGGAAAGTGATGTGTTAGTGGGTTGTATGTACATTTATGTAACGAAGGTCACCTGGGACCATCATGTAGAGTTTATTAGGAACAGCTGGGGCCAAAGTAGATAACTGATCGACACAGCTGGCCAGAGTTTGTATTTATATACAGTCTGTTATATTATTATAGTTTAGTCTACAGGCTGTGTCCAAGTTCAGGGGCTGCAGCCTTAGAAGGACCCTACCCAGTCTCAGGGTGGTTAAACTGGTCTAGCCTGTGACAGCAGCAGCTACAGCTGTGGTAGACGCGTCGAGAAAATCCTGAACAGTCTCTCTATGAACAGAAACAACTGACAGAAAGCAGACAAAATAAATAATACAATGTTTACCAGTGTTAAGTAACATTTATAGTGTGTTGGTCATTTTATAAAGAGGCTGAGTATAACTGTCATTCTCAGTAACATGCACAGAATACACAATAAAAGAAGTGAGAAATCAGCAGTGACCAACAGCCTACGTGCTGCCTGTAAAGACACAGGGACACGGGGGACACGCAGTTCTTCTGTTTAGTATTGTTTAACTCCTTTTGGTGTGCAGCTGGGTATTACATCTCCTCTCAGTTTGGATGTTGATATAAAGGAGAGGTGGGGTAGATCATCATCATAAACATTTAATTCAATACTATTAAAAAAGGTCCTGTAATTAGTCCCACCATTGAGACACTTCTAACAAATCCAACCAACAACAACTAAGCACTAGACCCTTGACAAAGGTAGGATTTATTGCAGGGTTCAATACGGGACTGTACTAGCTCACACGAGTGTCTAGACAGGATCTACTTACTGAACCTTGTGTTCATGATACATTTGGAAAGGAATATTTACAACATGATTACAGCGATGAGGATACATACTTCTACATGAAAGTATAGACAAGGGAAGGTATGGAAACAATAAAATTAGGCAATGACAATCAGTGAACTGCTCACGTACTGAGCAGATTGTGGCAAAGGTGGAACACCCCCACCCCCACCCAAAAGTCTTGTATTAGGCAGAGGGATGCAGTGCTCCTGGCTCCCTGTCATCCCTTTCTTCCTCGTCCATTTTGCGCCCGTGTTTACGGAAGTATCTGTAGCGCTGAACATACAGCTTCACAAGGTTGCTGACTTTGACTGGGTTGATTTCTCCAGTGCGGCTGTGGCAGATCTAAGATAAAGACACAGTGTGATTAAACAGTCAGTAACAATTCAGAACACAAGAACATAACTTCATTTATGGACGCACAGTTCAGACATTTTGACCAGATGCTGGTCCAATCCCATCATAAAAGCTCCAATGAAAGAGCAGGACAATCCACTCAGGTGCACTACACAGCAGCAGGGCACTGCTTGGCAGCTGATAGCTAGCATAGCAAAGAGAAAGCTAACAGCAAAGGGTCAGCAGTTACAAAGTAGTTCACGCCCATGGCACCAACAGCGTTCCTTTGTATGTTTGCAGAGTGTGACTGTGTTTCATGTGAGTCTGCATAAATGAAATGTACAGATGGTGATTCTTTGTTCTTACGTTCTCTGTAAGAGTTGCCAGGATGCTTTTACTGCTCTTGTGATTAAAAAACCTGATGTCAGCAACCTTATCATTTCACCTCACCTTCCCTGGCCACTGAGGCTGTGTGCAGATGTGTAACGATGTGTGAGGTTGTGTGCAGATGTGTAACGATGTGTGAGGCTGTGTGCAGATGTGCGAGGATGTGCTCAGGTGTGTGCAGATGTGTTCAGGTGTGCGCTTATAGGGAAATCAGAAGAAGAAGAGACTAGTGCCAGTGTCAATGAATCCAAGCTAATCTGAGACTAATGCAAATAAACTATGCTAATAATGTCAATATCCATATATTTGTCTTTATTATTCTTATTTCATATTATTTTACTGATAAAGACCAATTCACTGAATGTATATTATTGCATTTATTTGTTAATGCATTACCCAAAGGCATGGTACCAGGATCTCAGTGGAAACATCATAGTTTTATTGTAGAAATACTGCATGTTTTAGCCACACTGTAAACTTTAAGCTGCAAAGTGCAAAGTCAACATGAGCCATGTGATATATAAAACAGTATGTGGTTGGATTTGTGTGTGAAGGCTCACCTTATGCACTGCTTTCCTGAGGATGTCTTTGTATTCTTCCTTGTTGATGTCTTTGCGTTGATAGTAAGGCTTGATCGCCAGCTTGACCTCCTCTACTGCCCGCTCCTGTGTGTGCAGCTTCTTCAGGTACTGTGCAGTTCAGGTAAGCATCATGTTAAATAAAGGAACCCACAAAAACAAACAAACAACACAGTTCCAGTTTACCTTATCCGGGTCTTTGCTCTCATTGTCCCATCCAGTGTCACTAGAACTCCCAGACACACCCGTCATCCCCACAGGTACGATGGAGGGTGGAGTCTGAGCGCATCCACCACCTATTGAAGGGTGCAGGTGTGAAGGTGGAGTTTTAGTGCAGCTAACCAATGGGAGGGAGCCATGCAGAATGAACTGGGCTGGGCTCAGTCCAGGAGGTGGGGGGAGAGAGGGAGGGGGAGGAATCTGTAAGGATGAAGAGGAAGAGGACGCCGAAGGAGTGAGCTGGGACTGGTTCTGATTGGCCTGTGAGAGCATCTGCACGTGAGAAAGGAGATAAACGAATTCACGGTCATTCAAACAATAACAGGATCATCATTTCAACACACAGAGGAGCCTGCAGCTCCCATATACACAGCAAGGTCCCCCTCTAGCACTGTGTGTGTGTGTCTGTCTGTGCGTGTGTCTGTGTGTGCGTGTCTGTCTGTATGTGTGTCTGTGTGTGTCTGTGTGTGTGTGTCTGTGTATGTGTCTGTGTGTATGTGTGTGTGTGTGTCTGTGTGTGTGTGCGTGTGCGTGTCTGTCTGTATGTGTCTGTGTGTGTGTGTGCGTCTGTGTGTGCGTGTGTGTCTGTGTGTGCGTGTCTGTGTGTGTGTGTCTGTGTGTGTGTGCGTGTGTGTGCGCGTGTGTGCGTGTCTGTCTGTATGTGTCTGTGTGTGTGTGTGTGTGTGTGTCTGTGTGTGCGTGTCTGTGTGTATGTGTCTGTGTGTGTCTGTGTGTGCGTGTGTGTGTGTGTGTCTGTGTGTGTGTGTGTGTGTGTGTGCGTGTCTGTGTGTGCGTGTGTGTGCGTGTCTGTCTGTATGTGTGCGTGTCTGTGTGTGCGTGTCTGTCTGTGTGTGTCCGTCTGTGTGTGTCCGTCTGTGTGTGTCTGTCTGTCTATGTATGTGTCTGTGTGTGCGTGTCTGTGTCTGTGTGTGTCTGTCTGTGTGTGTGTCTGTCTGTGTGTGTGTCTATGGCGTTATTTTTGTGCCACTATTCTGAGCACACGTAAAAAAAAAAAACATTTGCAGGTGCAAGTGTTGCATTTTGAGGAGAAATTTATTTTGAGTGAACAAAATTGATTGCGGAGTTTGAAATATTAATCTTTCTGGATCACAAAATAAACTTTTAAGATATTTTCAGGCGAGAACGTAGCTGTGTAAACTTCAAATATCTGCTTGATTTACCAAGACATCACTCTAATGTTTTCGGAGATGCCTGTTACCCACCAGCTGACTGCATAGCTGGACTGATTTTTCATTTTTATGTTTGTTTGTTTGTTTGTTTTTGTAACGGTATAAACAATGAAAGATGGTCATGATCAACTCTGGGCTGGACCAATTACAATACATCCGTATTGAGTGGAAAAGGAACACGATTTGTCCCGTACTTCAGCTAGAATGAAACAAAGACACAAAGCTGGAGTTATTCTGCGTCTTTGCTGCAGCTGCCTCTTCTTCTCTCCCTCCCTCTCCTGCTGCTACTTCAATCATGAAACTGATCAATGATCAGCTCATCGGTATTTCTGTTGCAAGTCCCGTCTCTCTTGTTTGTTTATCGCCCACTTTGCGCCAGAAAGAGGAAACCAGCGGAACAGCAGCAGCACGTTTAAGCTTGATCAGCTGCTGTTAGAGTTAATTTAATATTAATTTCTAGTATCAGCTGATGTTTGCTGGAGCCACAGCTGTAAAAGCTGCTGGTCATGATGTCGGTTTGGATATGTGGTGAGAGGGCACACCTCGGGTGTCATCGTCCCCCATTGTCCATCATTACGTTCGTTGCAGAGAAACAAGCACAGGGCTCTCATTGATTTAGCATTATGGTGAATTATATATTTTCATGTACTTCACATTTGTTTTGTAGTTGTGTGTCTTATTTTGAAATAAATATTTAGGCGTTACCATATTGACCAAAGAGCATTAAGGGGCAGAGAGGAGGATGTTACTCTCAATGTTGTTGGCGCGTTTCAGGAGGACAATTCTAATAAAGTTACAAAATTACACAGTGAATTTGCGTTGATTATTATATTTACAAAATACCACAGTTTTTGTTTTGGTCATATCATTTTATTTTGTTGTATTTATCCATGACACGTTAAGGCCGGTCTGTGAAAATATTGTCTGACATTAAACTGTTCCGTGGTCCAAAAAAGGTTGGGGATCGCTGGTCTAAGTGACTTATATATTATGTTTAACCTGAGTAGCGAAAGACCACGGGGGGTTTGAAAATGATGTGCCGGGAGCCGCGCCTTGACCACCGGGTCAGCTGGTGCGTAACAGGCATCTCCGAAAAACGTTTGCAAATATGTGATGTCTTGATAAATCGAGCAGATATTTGAAGTTTCAGAATGGTGTTTGAATGGTAAATTTATAAGAATGGTATTTTTATTTTGTGATCCAGAAAGAGTAATATTTCAAACTCTGCCACTCTGCGTTCCTCCGCCACTGCTTCTGTCTATGTGTGCATGCAGTGTCTTTCAGGACTGACTGTGGCTACGTCCACACTAGCCTGGATAGATTTGAAAACGGCGTTTTCGTCTGAAAACGCTCCGCGTCCACACTAGCGTTTTCAGTCGTTTTCACAGAGTTGTGCGTCCACATTGAATCGGTCCAAAACGCTTACATTCCAGTCCTGCGCATAAGCGAGTGAGAATTAGAGAATTTGAAGAAAAGCTATCTGGAGCATGTACAAACTGATATTGATCTTTTTTAGGGCTGTCAAAATTGAGAGCAATCAGAACAACTGCTGTATAATGCACTCCGCTATCTTTGTTTAATTAGTCACATGACTGCATCACATGACTAAAATGCGTCATCGTTTTAGAAAGCCTGCGTTTTCGAGTGTCCACACTGTGACGGGGCAGCTCCGTTTTGAAATGTATGCATTTTCGAAAGCGTTTTCAAAACGCTGCGTTTTTCCTCGGGGAAAACGCCATCTCAGTGTGGACGGGAGGCCAAAACGGAGAGAAAACGATGCGTTTTCAAACGAAAACGCATTAGTGTGGACGTAGCCTGTGTAGCCTCCTCCTAAGAACATGCACTAAAATGTTCCTCCCCCTGCAGATGAATGAAGCTCCACTGAGTGTCACCTGGCTGGTTGCTTGAATGAACTCTTGTGCTTTGGCTCTGCTGGCGATATTGGCCTCTTCCATTTTGAAGAGCAGAGCAGTCACTGTGAGAAACAACAGAGACTGTTTAGGGAAACAGACTGACAAACATACACATTCATGTTTTATAACAGGGCAGCATGATCTTTAAAACTATAGATAGAATCATATGATCGTCTAAAAGCTTAAAATAGCGCTGCACAGCCTGTGCTCCCCTTGGACACAAGCTGTACTGGGACAGCAACTGTCAGTCTACACTTTACCAGAAACCTGGAAAATACTCCGACAGTGACCAGCAGCATGCGGAAAATTTGAACTTGTCCTTAGTTTACCCCCCCCCGCCCCTTTCAAAAACGGAGCCTTCTGATAGGTTGTCTCGTGAAGGACTTTGTTTTGGTTGCTGTTATGTAAAGAAGCGCTGCTGCTGTCAAACCTAAAGCTCTTCTGGTCGCCACTTTGTCACACATGCTCCCTCTGTACATTTTACAGTGCACACATCTATTTTGATTATTCTGTAAGTTACTGTAAAATGTCCAACAGCATTAATAAAGTGTTCTGATGATGTTTAAGTGCAAATGTGAGTGAAATGCTGGCGCAGTAACTCTTCCTTCATTTTCTCCACAACACTAAGAACTACTTCAGTAATCTCATACACTTAGGTCGATGTGAAGAAATGCTAGTAACAGCAAAACCCTGTTAGTGAGAATCTGGTTCAAATAGGAGAGACCATGTGACCAAACTCTGCACGGGCCCAAACTGCCCAGTGACTCACTAAATACCCAGCTGTGCACAATGCTAATAGCTTAGTTTCTGTGTTTGAATAACATGTCTTCTCTGCATAGGGAGAGGGAACTTACATGCTAAGACACCTCCGGTTGTACAGTCCACCCCAGTCTGGAGACTCCAAGGAAGAGTGGGTGCAGGAGCTGGAGGGGGAGGAGGAGGCGGAGGCGGCTTACCGGCAGATGAAGAGGACACAGATGAGGATGGGTCAGAAGAAGACAGAGGCAGAGCCAGGGAAGGGAGACCACAGACGGTTGAGGACAAGGAAGAAGGCGAGCCCAGAGATTTTGACAGATCATCCTGACTTGGCAGCTTGGCTGTGGGTGGGGCGCTGCTGAGACCAGCTCCTTGTGAGGTGGCCAGGTTGGAAGGACTGGATGCTGGTTGTGTAGGACTAGGCTGTTTTGGACAGTCCTCAGTTAGGAAAGAAGGATCCGGAGTCTTACAGCTGCTGTCTACAGTTTGAGAGTCTGGTGAAGACTCCCTGGCGTCCCGCAACGATGGTGCAACAGGTGGCGGAGGGGTCTGAGGAGGTGACGAGGATGGTGGGAGCACACTAGTGGAGGAGGATGTGGACGAGGAGGAAGAGCAGGGTGCGGGGCCAGCTTGGCCAGTATGTGGACTGACTGACTTGCTCCCATCTCCAACGCCTGACTGAACATCTAAGGAGACGCCCCCACCCCAGGCTTCGGACATAGCTTTAGTTTGGTTGCTGCCTCCAGCGGTCAACCCCACTGCTTCGGCCTTTTCTCTCGTCTTCTTGGCCTGGCGGCGCCGCCGCTTGGTTACCAGAGAAGATGAAGGGGAGGAAGCGGAGGAGGAAGTGGATGTAATGGAGCTGGGTTTTGCTTTCTTGGATTTCAATCCTGCAGGACCGGTCAGCGATGATGGCGGTGCGGACAGACTGCTGCGCTTTCCCATACTGACCAGGTCTTTACTCCGCCCACCCAGTGACAGTGGCTCTGAACAAGGTTTCAGAAAAGGTGACCTGCTTTCATTGTCCCTGCAGAAGACTACTGCAATTGAGCCACCCACCACAGACCCCCCAGTACTCCCTGCTGCACCACCTGGGCCGAGAAGGTCCATGTTCAGTTTTCCAGAGCCAACCGAAGACCCCGTGGTACTGCTTACGCCTTCGCGCACCAGAACCGAAACTTTAGACTGAAGCTTACCTTTCTGACTAGCACCACCTTCTTTCTTGGACTTCCCAGATCGACTTGTGTCTTTTCTGCTCTCTTTGTCCCGGTCTTTGTCTTTTTTGATCTTCCTGGTTCGCTTTGCTGAGGGGAAGCCAGGCGAAACAGAGGCAGATCCGGAAGAGACCATCAGTGAAGAGAGGCATTTGCTTTTGGCTGTACTGGCAGACGCCGAAGCTTCAGAGCGGGCAATTTTCTTTAATGTGCGAGATTTCTTTTTGGGTTCATGTCCAGTCTTGGGCGTAGCTGTAGCTTTAGGGCTGGGGACGGGAGCCTCTGGAGGCAGAGCAGCAGGGGGCGTGTCCTCCAAAGATGGGTAGTCTGAGTCCAAAGCTTCACCATCCAAAGACAACACATCAATCTCCAGTTTGTCTGAATAGCGGTCTGACTCATAGCTGTGATACCTGGGAGGCGAGAGCGACTGCGATCGGCTCTGACAACTACCTTGGTTCTCCGCCTCTCCAGCTGAATGCCATTTTCTCTTCTTTTTACGGGGCTTGTCGGAGTCCTTTGTGGCCCTCCCAGGAGAGGATGGGGTAAGTCTCGGAGACCCGGGAACGGTGGTGGTCGTTGTGGTGGTTGTGACCGTAATGGTTCGCTTAATAGCGAAGAGGTCAGACCCACTGAGGTCTTGGATGGACGGAGGTACGACGGGACGACCATCTCGTCTCCTATCCCTGTCCCGTTCCCTATCTCTATTGCCTTCTCTCTTTTCCCTGCTTCTTTTGGACCTCTCTGAAATGCCTCGCTCTCTGCTCCTTGAATGATGTTTTCCCTTCCTTTCCTTCTCCCTCTTTCTGGAGCTAAAATCTTCATCCCGTCCATCTCGTCTGTGGCTACTGATACGATTGTGTTCCCTCCCTCTGTCTCTGTCCCGATCTCCAGTCCGGCTCCTGTGTTTATCCCTTTCCCTCTCTTTGTGTCTTTCTTCAGACAGGCTGGAAAACGACCATCTGGTGTGGGCATCTCTTCTTGAAGAATTGCAGGACCGTGAAGTCTCTGGGCTGCTGTGCCATCTTTTCTTCCTCTTCCGACTGCTGCTCCTGCTGCTCCTTCTTCCTTTATCCTCTTTGCCCATCTTTTGCGCCTTTTTCTTGTTCAACTCCTGACCCCACTCTTTGCCTTTCCTTCTCTTTTTTCTTCTAATCTCCTTTTCTCCGTCTTTTCTATCTTTGCTTTTTTGTTGGCTGTGGCCCTTCGAGTTTTTGCCGCCCTGATCTTCAGGAGGCGTTAAAGGGGATGAGGATGTAGAGGTTGGAGGATGAGAAGGAGGCGGTGGTGGTGGTGGCGGTGGCAGCTGGGGGGAGCAGGGTGAAGAAGCAGGAAAGGAGAGATATCGTTCCTTCCTTCTGCTGACCAGCTTCCTTCTCAGATCCTCTACTCCTACCACAGGCTCATCCTTGAGCTCAGTGTCTACTTCCCAGCTGCCCTCTGTGCAAACAGACACAAAGCCATCCCCATCTAGCACTCGGAAGATTCGCTCTGGCTTTGACCCAAAGAAGGAGATGCTGGGAGAACTTAGGGGGAGGGTTTCCTCTACAGGTCTCTTAGTGCTTCCATCTCTTTCAATGGCTCCAACTATCTCGCCCTCCTCTATCTCAGAGTGATCTGAATCAGCTTTCATGGTGCTGCAGTCCACCCTCCTCCTCAGAGGGAGCTGAGTGCTCAGACAGGCGCTTGGAAGGTCAGTGAAGGCGTCCGTGGAATCTGGAGGTTCCTCCACCTTCTCCTTTTCTTCTCTCATAGTGTTTCTCTTCAGGATCCTTGCTTTGCCACTCTCATCATCAACATCTGATGCTGGGGAACCAGTGGGGTCAAAAGGATCGTATTTCTCTCCTTCCCCCACCTCCTTCATCTCTGTTCCTTCTCTAGCTCCATTATTTGGATTGAAAGGATTGTACATCACCCTTTTCCTCTCCTGTTTTTCACAGTCAGCACTTTGTTGCATTAAAGTGTGAGGCAAACAATCTGAGGAGGTGGTACTGCATGTAGGTTTAGAGAGAGACTGCGTAGCTAGAGAGGCAGAAGTGGAGGAAACCCTGGCTCTCTCTGTTCCATTGAACTGGCTTTTTACACGGCTTGGATAAACTGATGTGTTGGCACACATAGAGGAGGATGTAGACAATGGTGAAGATGGACTGGTTGAAGGAGATGATGCAGACAATGAAGGTGAGTAGGAAGGAGGGCTCTTTGAGGTCTCTTCAACTCCACCTGGGGAAGAGGAGGCACCAGGCCTCCTTCTGAAGCCTGTTGCCAAAGTCAAGTCCATGAGCCAGAAATACCGGTGGGTCAAAAAGAGAGGGAAGTAATACTGAGACACCTAGGGCGTGGCAGGTCACACCAGAAAACAGGGCTCAGGAACCAACCTTGCAGAAAGAAAAGAACATGTGTCACTTTACGTTACAATATAATCCAAGTGGAAATGCTCCGTGGAGAGCCTACGATCGTGACAAATGATGAATACCATGGTGGATACTCAGAGGTTAGACTGTTTCTACAATTGTGTTGTCAAAGAGAGGGCATGTCTTTAGTACAGTACAGCGAAACAAAGAAAAGACTGACTGAAGGAATTTGAATGATATTATTATTGTTGTTACAAAGAGCTAAACGTTCATCTGCCTGTTAACATGCTTCTGCAGTCGGGAGTGTAATCAGAGTTTGGAGTCCAGTCATATGAAACAGAAGACCAGAGCCAGTCTGAGGGGGCCCACTGAGTCCCACTGCGCTCTCACCAGGGTGAGCTGAGAGACAGCTGAAGGCAGCCGTCGGAGGAGTCGACCCTTACACCGGGTCAACACACACATTTTTCAGTCTACACTCATTGAACACAATCATTAAAAAAAACTGCGCAGCACATGACTGTGTCTCTGTTGTTTACACGGTGAATTAAACATTACCGTCGTTCTCCTTCTCTGTTGGGACGCTTACGTGATTTCTGACTTGTAAAAGAAAAGAAAAATACGTTTAGCTTCCATATTAGGGACTTTTATTTCTCAGTACTTGTCACAGATAGCATTATCATTAGATTTTCGTGCCTGGACAGCGCGCTGGCTGCTTTACAAAACATCTTTCCGCCTTGCGTTTTGACCATTAACTCCATTATGTGTAATGCGGGTTTGTCACGGGTCGCACACTCGATTTACTAACAGACGCTAAAAATGTCTGGCGGCAGATTTTCAGTTACCCATGTAGCTAATTAGCTTAGCGCACCTAGCAAGAAGAGGAGTATGTTGATGGGTTCCCTTCATCCCGGTGACCTTCTGTCTCAGGCCAAAGCCACCGCTTCACATCTACTGGCTGTTACTTTGTCAGACATTCAATCAAACCACGAAATTAGATATATGCTGCTTTTTGTGGTGCTTAAATACGTACCAGTATTTAAAACGGGTCTGTTCCACCAGTCACCGCCATCTTCCCTCCCCTGAAACCGGACACAAAGAATGATGGGAAACCGAGTGAATCGCAGGTGCTACAAAAGAGCCGCATACATCGTTTACCACACACCATTAAAGTTGCCTTTGATGTGCCGTGATCATGACACTGTTACACATTTACACATAGAAGTTCAAACTGGCTTTTAAAAAAGTGTCTTTTTTGTAACAACTAATTCATTTCTGCTGTGACTGGTTTACAGACAGCTGTCTGAAGTATGCTACCCTAAACCGAACTTATAGATCAAAGTAACATGAACATGTTTACTGTCATAACTCACTTTTACTTTTAAAAGGTTTGCATAAATGGATTCCATATATGAAGCATCAAATGTACCAAAACACAGACAAAGTTTAGAAATTGGCAAAAGCAGAACTCCTCAGGTAAAAACACCTGTTACTAAAGTAAGGAGACAGTAGTTCTTCAGCACATCCAGGCTCAGCTGGCTTTGAACATCACCCATCCATCCAGTGTCTGTCTATCCCAGCTGCCATAGTGTAAAAGCCCGGACAGGTCATCCACCGGCTGCAGGGCTAACACTCATATTTACACTTGTGATGATAACCATGCATGTTTTTGGACTGCGATAGCACATTGGAGTGAACAGACATGATAAGAACATGCCATCCAGTATGGCCACAGCAGTGTTGTGAGGTTCTTCTTATTCATATCTTTAGAATATAATTTCCCTCTTTTTTAAATACTAACCTTGCTGCCTTTTCTTAGGATTTTTTCTCCTTCTGGCTCTTCAGTAAAACAGGTACTGCTGTGACATGACAAACCCAGCAGACTATTCGTACATGTTCATATTAAACACACAGGTTAGTTGTTGGGTTGGCGCACGAACAAAGGAGAGAAGTGTTGGGCTACCAACACTTTTAATTTGTCAGCAGTGTGTATGCAGACCAGAGGTAAAACACCACCCGTGTGCATAACTGAAACATAACAGACTGCACTGTGGCTGAGACAAAGTCCAATGTTTGTGTGCAGAGTGTCTAAAGTGGACCAGCACATTCCTAACACGTGTTAAAAACTAAGCTCTGTACTGTAAACCATAGAAACGGACTTCACACATCAAACAACCACACAAAGCCATTTAACATAAGCAACATGAAAACTGCTGTCACAGATACACTATTTAACACGTTTTGGTTCATTTGTTGCCATTGTCTAATTTTATTTGTGTAAGGCAGGTATATACATTTCCAAACATACACAACATGTAGATTCAAACAGTTTGTCCACATCCCATAGTTGACCTGTTTCTGATGACTCCATCAGAGGCGACGTACCGCTGAACACCGAGTGCAAGCAAAGTGCAGGACAGATTTGGCTGCGTACCAAAGACAGAACAGCAGTCTTTGTTTTAATAATCAAAATACAAAATAAGCTCTAAAACTATGTCTTACATGAATAAAGCCTCCAACACATTCAGCAAAAGCACAATGTAAAGCTGTAACTGAAAGACAATAAATAATCAGTGCTGAATGAGAAGTAACAGTCCAGTGACTTCAGCACAACAGCTGTGCGTCTGTATTTTCTTTGTGATTGATGTTTAATTCTGACCAATCAGCCTGGTCGCACCATGTCCCACATCCTCCCGTTACAAAAGTTAAACTGGAAATCTGTCCAAGTAGAACATTCCTGATTCCTTACATTGTACCCTGTGCATGCTAGCACAGGGTACAAACAAGCTGTGTCTCAGCTCCATAATTACTGCTTGTATGAGATATTTTCTGTAACTGACTGGTGTTTATTACTGAAATAATGATGATGAAACCATATTGTTGAGGAGTTTAACAGTGGACAGTGTGGACAAAAGAAGCAGACCCACAGATCAGGCTTCTTTATCCCATCATAAAAATGTGGAGGCTTTAATATTCACGTGGTAATCTTGATATGTGGTATGAACTTTATCAGGGCAACACAAACAAACCCCACACTGCTGGTTGTAATATTCTCTTTATATAAACAGCCCCAGCCTTCTTGTGCAATGAAAACTGCTGCTAGTTTCAAAGCAAAGAAGGTCATTGGCACGTAGGACTGTGTCCCTCTCATTGGAAACCATCAGCTCTCTGCAGCAGGAGACAGGAGGCCCGACATAACGACACTCCCCGGCTTCAGACGAGTCCAGAATCCTTGGCCATCTTGTAAAAGGCACCTCTCTGACTGATGAGATTGGAGGGCGAGTCAAATTCTGCCATCGCTCCATTCTCCAACACCAAAACCCTGGAAGCACAGAGAACACTCAGGAAACTGTTTGCAGGCTGAAACACTACAGCTGATGTTAGCCTTGAAGTGTAACACCAGATTAGTTGCTATTTATGCCTAAAGGCATCGTTCTTCACAGAATAGCGACTAATATGTTGTTGCTGCACCTGGAGCTTTCCAAATGTTCCTCACTTTAATGACTCATTGAGAAGCGGTTACTTTGTCCCACATGGCTAGTAAGGTGACACTGGGTTTGGAGCTGTGTGACAGTCTTAGGATGACATGAAATGATAGCGCCAAGCATGAAGCGTGGAGCAGTGGGGAGAGAAGCTGAAGCTGATGATCGTTTAGAGCATGGTGGGGGTGGGGGGCGTTATGGAGAACCCCGAGATTCAGGAAGAGGATCTTTTCTGCACCACGGTTAAAGAATATTTACTTTTTTCTCTTCATACTCAACAATAGACTATTTTTCTTTATGTTTAGCAAAGCCGTTGTGGCTTCCTACTGGACATTTGAATGAACCAACGAGACCTCAGCTGAACACTGATACTCTCTGGTACACAGAGCGGTGAAGTGTCAGTGGGGCGGCTGTAATGCAGTGATAAGATCACAATGACACTTCAGAAGAAACAAAGGAAGGAGAAATTAAACATGCCTCAAACAGAATGAAAGAACCTGGAAAACAAAGCACAGAGCTAAAAACGTCTCATCTTAGAGGTACAGACCCAAATAAAGTGGACATACATGGATGAAGTCCAGAAGAAACAGTTTCCTAAACAACATGATGATGAAACAGGAAATAAATCTACTGAACTTCTATCTTACAAAATTAACAAAGAGAGATTTATAAAATCAGAAGGTTTTTCAGAAGAAATGAAATGTAAACACAGCTTTCTGTTCTGTACTGCAGAGCTCGTCCCTCTCATCAAGGGTCAAACTGCTTTCATTAGACAGACAAACACACAACAACATCTGGAGGCAGCAGGGCCTTTGACTGGGTCAGCTGGTACTCTCTGTGTAAAGTGTTAGTGGAGTTTACACTTCAGCACAGTTTCATCAGAACCTCTATGCTACAAACCAACAGCTAGAATAAGGTTATGATCATTACTCAGAAAACAAATAAAACAGCTTTCAAATACGGCAATCTGGATAGATATTAAAGATGAATAACATTTAATTATGTCCCCAAACAACACGAAATGAATCAACTTAAAGGCAGCTGGGCTCTCAATCGATGACTTACCTGGGGATCAGTTTATTACACTTAAACTATGATCCCCATTGCCAAAATACAGTCAGACAAGGTGGAATACGCTCCCCTTTCTAGGTACGACTCAAATAGTAAAATGAGCTTTCTGCCAGGATTCTTGTATTTATTTCAAACAATACCAACGGAGCCTCCAGGGAACGTCTTTGAAGAGCGTGACAGATGGACTTCCTGTTTACACGCAGGGTTAAAGACCTAGAACTTAAGACCGTGCTACCAGCTAAAGGCAAAGGAGGTCTTTTCCTGCCAAATATTAGAGACTACTTTAACAAAACCTTAATGGACATATGTAACGCAGTCTGCACAGCTCAGCAGATGCACTGACAAACATTAGGACGCATTCCATTACAGGCAATAACAGGCGACACACACCTGAGTGAATCCAACCCCTGCACATAAACATCTGTTAGTCAGAGACAACCAAACCAAGGAACCCTATAGGCTGATACAGAGGGTCACATGACCCTGAATTCATTCCACATAAAACCAAGAATGAGTCAATAAAGAAATTATACAGCAAAAATATTTGATTTTAAATACAGGGCAGTAATTTCAGCTTCAATCGCAGGATTCAGCCTCGTTTTTACATCCTTTGAGCCAATAGAACCACAGTGACATCACTGCATGTACGTCAGGGGTGTCCAAACTTTTTTCACTGAGGGCCACATACATAAAAATATAGGAGGGGCTGGGCCACTTACTAGAAATTAGGTATATAACCTTAACTGTAGTGTATTAAAGTTAGAAAAATCATTTAAAAGTGGTCAAATGTGTTATATTGTTGAATATAATTAAAGACAAAACTGCCTTCATCACAGCTTTCCATAAATGGATCTTTATTGATTTATTCAGAAAAAGCTTTGGTAGCTCATTCTCAGAACAGCAGCAGATTTCTTCTTGGACAGCAGATTTACAGCACAGAGAAAAAACAATAAAGGGGAAAATGGGACGGGTACATTTCAAGCTTGTTATTTAAGTTCTTAGGCTTAGCAACACACCTGTTAACGTTCGTTTGAAACGGTTATCAACATTAACAGACTGAACTGGACTTAATAACAGGAGTGCAAATAATTTTAGTGAATTATTCTGGTGAGTATCAGCTGCGCTGGGTATGTAAATCGGGCCATCCAGCCGCGGTGCTGATCCGACGCCACTCGTGCCAAAAATCCGGACAAATGTCACTTGATCAAGAAGCAGATCTGCATCAGATGAGATCAGCTGACTTTGCGTGCGCTGTGCACAGCGGTGTGTACTCTGTGTGTTAACAAGAAAAACGCATATAAGAAAGTGGTGCGCAAAAGCAGGGTAGTGACAGAATTGATGCGCATTATTGATATTTGAAGCATGTGTACCTGCACATGCATGCTTATTAAAACACGGGTACTGTGGAATATATTTTTACTCACCTAAAGCGCTCGTGCTCTCGTCCACTCCCCGCAAAAAAAATTAGCAGCTGTGCGGTGTCTGTGGCATCGGTGCTCTCATCGGATGCGATGGAGTAAAAATCAAAAGCACAGCTTTATCGGACAGTTGCAGTTTAATGTTGGCAGGCGAGTCTTCGATGCGTCGCACAACTGTATTTCTGGACATGCTGACGTTGTTGAAGTCCTGCACTGTTTCCGGGCACGTTATTTCGGTGACTTTAACGAGGCAGCGTTTTATGAGGTCTCCATCTGAAAAAGGCTTGCCATGTCTTGCCATGAGTTAGGGTTAGGGTTAGATCCTTTTCCTGGACCTTTTGAGCACGAAAAAAATACTGTTGCTGACCCCGCAGGAGAGCTACCCTTTGCTTTAATTTCTGCTCTCGCTCAGCACCAGTGTAGGATGCATAGGCCTGATGTTTGGTTTCATAATGACGTCGTACATTATACTCTTTCATAACTGCCACAGTTTCAGTGCAGATCAAACAGACACACTTGAATTCTTTGAAGAAATATTCACTCTCCCACCGTGTCTGAAATTTTCTGCACTCACTTTCTACCTTAGCTTCTTTGGTTCTGCCATGTTTGGTAACTTGGGGTAAATTTCTTTTGTGATTGTCCTTTTTGGTGGAGCAACTGCCTTGATCAACAGCAGCTCCCCCTGGTGTTAAAACTAAGAAATGCAACACACTCAAGCAAAAGTTGAAGTGCGGCCGGACTTTGGACACCCCTGATGTACGTCAATCCCACCAATCACAAACTGCAAGGCGAGACATACACATGACACAGGATGAATGACCCTCGCTGTCGTCCAATCAAATCTCTGTAGCCGGGCATAAAGTGGCTATTTTTTGATGGGAACCAGCTCTAATGCATTGTGGGAGATGGAGTTTTTCAGTGTAATCACGGTGGATGTAAGTTTACAAAGAAAGGCAGCAAAGTTGTTTGAATCCATCACTGAGACTGACCCTCTGCTTTGGTTCTGTCTGGCAAAGACACCATTGCATTGTGGGATGTTTCTGCAGGTGGAGTATTTTGTGTTAGCATATTTTAATGCTTTTTGGTCGTTGCATGGAATTAGGGTGATGCTTATTTACAGCAGGTTATTAAAATGAGTCTTATCAAACACAATTATAAATATAACTAAAAGTTAAAACTTTATTACTAACCAGTCTGTTACTGTAGGAAACCAGAAACCAGAAACATGGAAACCAGAAACTGTCTCATCCTTAAAGAACTTTCAGTATGGCCTAATGACTGTAAGAGACTGAAATGGTCGCGCCAACAGAGAACATACAGAACTGGGAGACACATACAAATATAGGCATTAATACAGATTTTGGGGGGTGGGGGCCGTACCAGTGTCTCTTTAGTGTACAGTACCTGGTGTAGTCCATGATGGTGTTGAGGCGATGAGCTATGGTCAGGACAGTGCAGTCCTCAAACTGAGAGCGGATGGTGGACTGGATCAGGTTATCCGTCTCCATGTCTACAGCTGCTGTGGCCTCATCAAGAACAAGGATTCTGGTCTTCCTCAGCAAAGCTCTGGCTAGGCACAGCAGCTGCCGCTGACCCACACTGAAGGAAAAGCAGACTGTTTCAAAGGCAGAAAGCCCTACTCCCTGCTCCAGCTCTTTTTCCAATGACTGGTATATGCACGGTTGCCCCATAACTGGTGTACTGGACAACTGCAAGAAATGCAGTTGTTCCTAATCATGCTTGACGAGTTTGCACACTAACGTGTTTTTCAAAGAAGCTGTGAAACTGGGATACTTTAATTTGTGGTTGCTTGCACGGCTACGTGAAGCAGTTATACCTCAGGTTCTCTCCTCCTTCACTGCAGTCGTGGTTAAGCTTGTTGGGCAAGCTGGACACAAAGGTCTTAAGATGGGAGAATTCCAAAGCCCGCCATACTTCCTCATCAGTGTAGGAGTCAAAAGGATCCAAGTTCATCCTCAAGGAGCCTGAAAACAGCACTGGGTCCTGTGGAAGAGAAGAGTGTCTTAAGCTGGGCATACACTGTGGGATTTTTCCCATTTTGAGCAGATTTTTCAGTCGTGCGACCGTTCTGGGGATCGGCCCGAGTTTCGCCTTCATCGTGTGTCATGCAACGTGCGGTATACACGGGGTAACGAGAAGCGATTAACACCTCACGACCAGCTCCCGATCAGCAATCGTTTGGTCGTAAGAAAATCAAACCTGTTTGAAATCCTGTCAGCCGTCGTGAGGGTGTCACCGCAGCCTCTCACACTGCGCACACGCAAACACAGAAACGGAAGTGAAAAGACGGAGCAGCATGGCAGTGCAGCGTGTGGCACAAGCGATGGAGGCACAACTTGTATCACTCTGGAAGACATCCTGCCTGGTTCCTGTCCCTAAAAAGATCAACCCGTCGACCCCCAGTGACTACAGGCCAGTGGCTCTGACCTCACATGTCATGAAGACGCTGGAGAGACTCATCCTGAGACATCTGTGTCTGCTGGTGGAGCCCTGGCTGGACCCCCTGCAGTTTGCTTATCAACCTCGTATCGGTGTGGAGGATGCCCTCATCTACCTGCTGGACCAGGCTTATTCTCACCTGGACATTGTTGGGAGCACTGTGAGGGTCATGTTCTTTGACTTCTCCAGTGCTTTTAACACGATCAGACCATCACTGCTGGGGAATAAGCTCACGGAAATGCAGGTGGACGCCCCACCGGTAGCTTGGATCACGGATCTCCTCCTCCTACCCCTGTCACCATCAGTGGGGCTGATGTGGAGATCGTTGAGGACTACCGGTACCTGGGGGTACACTTGGACTGTAAACTGGACTGGACCAAGAACACCAATGCTATCTTCAAAAAAGGGCAGAGTCGGCTTTTCCTACTGAGGCGGCTCAGGTCCTTCAATGTTGGTAGGAAAATGCTGACCATGTTCTATCACTCGGTGTTGGAGAGCGTCGTGTTCTTTGCAGCTGTGAGCTGGGGAAGTGGGGTGAAGACAGCTGATGCCAACAGGCTGAACAAACTGATTAGAAAGGCTGGTTCTGTCCTGGGTGTCAGACTGGAGAACCTGGAGGAGGTGTCTGAGAGGAGAATGCTAAAAAAGCTTCTTTCTATCATGGACAACCCCTCCCACCCCATGCACGCCCCCATGATGGACCATCGGAGCAAACGCAGCAAAAGACTCATTGCCCCGAAATGCAGACCTGACCGCCACAGGAAATCCTTTGTACCGGTGGCAATAAGACTGTTTAACTCTTCCTCACTCTGTAGGTGATTCTCCTGAGACTATTACCTATGTTATTCTGTTCCCTCCCAGTCCGTGCAATATTACCCAAGAGTACCTTATTGAATATTTGTTTTCATCCCCCATCATACGCTGCTACTCCCTTTATTCTATTGCACATTACTATGTCACTTTCTAGAACCGCCTGCACTGATAGTTCAGTTATTTATTCTCCAGGATACAGTCATTTATATTACTTCATTAGAGTTATTTGATACCATGTCTTGCACTATCCTACTACTGTACACTATACTACTATTCTTATTGTATATATTGTATATCATCTTATTTATCTGTTCCTCTGTCTCTCCTGCTGCTTTGAGCATGTACATGACAAAAGAATTTCCCTCGGGATAAATAAAGTTATTCTTATTCTTATTCTTAGAACATGTGGCCTCACAAAAATTATCACGACCGCAACAACCGTGAAAGTTGTTGGATGGAAATTGCTGCTCAATCACAGCTGAGGGGAAAGGATCAGTTGACAAAGAGCGAGCGAGTGAATTCGACAAAGTCGAAAGCTGACGGCAGCTCGCGGCCCTTGCTGTCGAGGTACGGCTTCATGTGCGACAGACAGTAGTCTGCCTGCTGTTTTTCATTAGCAATGTTGATAGTGGTGTGTGTGTGTGTGTGTGTGTGTGTGTGTGTGTGTGTGTGTGTGTGTGTGTGACGGAGAGGGAGAGAGAGAGACAGATTTTGTGTTATCAGCTTCATGTTATGGACGCACAGTGTGAGCACTCAGGTCACATCAGAGCATCGGGCCGTATAGTGTGAGACCCTGCATCATGACCTATGAACTTCTAACCCCTGCGAGTCAATCGTACAGTTTGAGCAGGAGCTGAATAACGTGACTGAATAAAATCACACAGTGTTTGCCCAGGTTAACATTACTGGGTTCGCTGTACAACTCTCCTCAAATGGCAGTTACCCTAAGAGACAAAAAGAGTATCAGCAGCTCCCCTGGCTGCTGTAATGCACAGGCTCCAGACTAATCAGTGTAACAGTTTTGATCCTCTCAGAACGTACCTGTGGTATGATGGTGATTCTGGAACGAAGCTCGTGGAGGCCAAGCTTGGCAATGTCCACTCCATCAATGAATATGTGGCCCTCAGCTGCCTCGATGATGCGGAAGAGCCCCAGCGTTAGGGAAGACTTCCCTGCACCCGTGCGTCCCACAATCCCCACCTGATGGAACAAACAGCTCAGAACAGACACAAGCACACACACTGTCACTGGGCTGATGCCTTCACTGAAGTCATGTGAAATTCCACCTTCTCTCCTCCGATAATGGAGATGGTAATGTTGCGGATGGCCAGATCCAAATCTTGGCGGTAGCGCAGGCCAAAGCTTCTCATCTCTATGCAGCCATTAGTAGGCCAGCCTGGGGAAAGGGTGGAGGGCTCGTGTTCCCACGCTGCCTGGGGGTCCAAACACACATGTTTAAATAAGGCGATTTAGACACGTATGAGGCGAAACCTTTTTCCAAACACACCACATATGGCAGCCAGTATATCTACACTATGTCTTACTGCCTTTAAAGGCTTGTTTCTGTGTACCTCTTTCTCTGTGTCGCTGTATTCTTTCACTTTCTCCACAGCCACAATGTTGGTTTCTACATCAGAAGACATCCTAACCAGCCAGGTAAGTGAGGTAGTTAGCTGCACACGGGGCAAAAGAAAACCAGATTAATGCACGCTCAGTCCTCCAGACAGGGGATCCCAAAAGGTTGGCTCTGTTCATCTGGACGTTTTCAGTGGGAGAAACCCATCATCATCATCATCATCCAGGTGACTCCTTCAGTCTCAGCGACTGCAGGTTTCTAACAATTCTCTGAACGAGGAGGGGGCCTAAGGGTACATCTATCACCGTCCCACACTGCTGTGACTGCAAACTCTGTGAATGCTACTCATGACCCAATATGACAGTCTGCACATTAATGACCCCACAGCCCATTGTTCAATGGGCTGATGTACAAGGTTGGAAACCTGCAGTCAGCTGAGACTGAAGGAGTCACCTGATGATGATGAAAACGTCCCGATGAACAGAATCAGCCTTTTGGCAGATTAAGAACAAACATAACAAAGCACAAAACCCTTTCCTTCTTCTAGGCAGCGGACTGTTTGAATTTCCCCTCATAAATAATATAACTGAAATGAAAGGATATCAAATGGAACAATTTACATAACAAAGTTTTCCTTTAAATTAAAAAAGTAGTTTTAAACTGAACTTAAAAGTAGGGTGCATTCCATTACTGACAGACTGTTTCAGAATATCGATCATAGATTAAAAAACAATAAAATATGGTAACCATAAACAGAGCTCGTAAAAAGTATTCCTGTATAAACTATAATGGGCTCAAATGTACCCACTCCGTCAGGACTGTGGGACACTGCTTCCATGAAACTGTGATGAATCTATGCTTAAAACCCCCCAGAACAATACAATCGAATAAATGTTTTTCAGTGAACTCGTGCACTAAATCTGGCTGCTAAACATCAATAAAATGGCTTAAAATAGGGAATAAACAGACTTAAGTTAGTAGGAAGGCTTCGCTCCTTGTAGCTACCCAGGACTCTTTTTCTTTAATGTATGAAATGAGTGCACAGTTTAAGGAGATTGTCCATGTTTACCTGGAGGGCGTAGGAGATGGACAGTCCCATGATGCCTGGGCTGAGGCTCTGTCTGGCTACGACAGCAAACAAAGCAGCACATGACACAATGCAGTTTCCCACAAACTCCAGGCGAATTGCCAGCCACCTGCACAAACACAGATTCAGGAAACTAGATTATTGACAATATAAGGCACACTTAAAATCCTTTAATTTTCTCAAAAATCGTCAGTGAGCCTTATGTATGAATTCTGGTTGTGCTCAAGGAGCCTCGCGGAGTAATCTGGGTCCTAACCTCCGTCTACTTCAGGTCCCAAAGTCAAACGAACACTGCGGCATCACTGAGAGGTAAAAACTGTCGAATTTAGACAGTTAATAAAATTAAATGATCAGCGTTGCTGCTTTACCAGGTGTAACAATTAAGTTTAACATCCAGGCATCCATGAAAACAGAATTTATTAAATTTAACGGAGTTAGACGTTAGCAGGAAGTTAGCAGGAAGTTAGCGCGCTAGCTTCCACCTAAACATGATATAGCATGTTCTGACTGAGAGATTTCTGAAACATTCAAACGTACAGCTCTGCTATCACTTCCAACATAAATGAAGACAGAAAACTAAACAGCAGTGACGTTTGTAGGGTTACTGAAGTTGGGCTAGCTGGTATATAATGATGTGCTACGTGATCGCTAGCGACACAGCTATGTTAGCATAACATAAACATAGTGAAGCTGGAGGATGAACGCTAACTTTTTTCCACTCAATAAAAGTTAACGTGAAGGTTCCTGATGGTTAGGGACAAATGCAATCGCATGGCAGGATGCTGTAAACGGACCAAACTTCAGTCAGGAGAACAACTGAGATAATCCATCCACAATACCAGGTTAGTCATTAATATACTGCAACAACATGGGAATAGAGGAGCTGCCAGAGAATTCAACATTAATGAATCAATGGTACGGAAGTGGAGATAATAATAATAATAATAATAATAATAATAATAATACATTTTATTTAAAAATAGCGCCTTTCAGAGCACCCAAGGACACTGTACAACAAATACAAAATATACACAATAATAAGAGTAACAGATAAAAGTTAAAAGTTACAGAGGTTTAGACATAAGCAATTTTAAACAGATGAGTTTTGAGAGTGGACTTAAAAAGAGGGAATGAACTAATATTTCTGAGGTCAGGGGGTAAGGAATTCCAAAGTCGAGGGGCAGAGCAACTAAAAGCCCCCATTGTAATCAGACGAGCGGAAGGAACAGAGAGAGAAAGAGAAGATGAAGATCTGAGGCACCGGGATGGGAGGTTCATCTGTACTAAATCAGAGAGGTATGGTGGAGAGAGAGAATGAATAGCCTTAAATATATAAAGGATTATTTTAAAATGGATGCGAAATTTAACCGGGAGCCAGCGTAGCTGCTTCAGGATTGGGGAGATGTGATGGGTAGAAGTCGTCCTAGTAATAATACGGGCAGCAGAGTTCTGGACACGTTGGAGCTTGTTAATAGATTTTTGTGTGAGACCAAATATTAATGAATTACAGTAATCAATCCGAGAGGCAGCACGGTGGCACGGTGGTTAGCACTGTTGCCGCACAGCAAGAAGGTCCTGAGTTCAATTCCAACATCAGGCCGGGGTCTTTCTGTGTGGAGTTTGCATGTTCTCCCCGTGTTTGCGTGGGTTCTCTCCGGGTACTCCGGCTTCCTCCCACCGTCCAAAGACATGCAGCTTGTGGGGATAGGTTAATTGGATAATCCAAATTGCCACTAGGTGTAAATGTGCGAGTGAATGTGAGTGCGAATGGTTGTTCGTCCCTGTGTGTTAGCCCTGCGACAGACTGGCGACCTGTCCAGGGCGTACCCTGCCTCTCGCCCCATGACAGCTGGGATAGGCTCCAGCGCCCCCCGCGACCCTGAAAAGGATAAGCGGAAGCGAATGGATGGATAGAATCCGAGAGATGACAAGATTATGGACGAGAATGGCAGTGGCATGAGGAGTGAGGAAAGGGCGGATGCAATTGATGTTACAGAGTTGAAAATATGCTGCACGTGTGACATTATTGATATGTGAATTAAAGGATAATGTGCTATCGAGAATGGCACCCAAGCTTTTCACAGAGGGAGAGATAGGAACCAACGAGTTATTGATAGTGAGAGAAAAATCGTTAATTCTGGATAGTAATCGTTTAGTGCCGACCAGGAGAAGTTCTGATTTATTGCTGTTGAGTTTAAGCAAGTTGGAGGAGAACCAGGAATTGAGTTCAGCTAAGCAGAGGGTGAGGGAGGGTGGAGGAAGAGTAGAATCGGGTTTGGTAGAGAGGTAAAGCTGGGTGTCATCGGCATAGCAGTGGAACTGAATGTTATATTTACGAAAAATGTGTCAGAGTGGAAGAAGGTAAATGATGAAAAGGAGGGGACCGAGGACAGATCCCTGGGGCACCCCAGTAGATAGAGGAGAAGGCTGAGAAGTGAAGGATTTTAACTGAATGAACTGAGTGCGGTCAGACAGGCATGATTTAAACCAGGCTAATGGAGTATGAGAGAGGCCAGTAGAAGCTAATCTGCTAAGAAGAATGGGATGAGAGACGGTGTCAAAGGCTGCACTCAGATCAAGGAGAATAAGTATGGAGAGGAGACCAGAATCAGCTGCCATAAGAAGATCGTTTGTTATTTTTATAAGAGCAGTTTCGGTGCTATGCAGGGGACGGAAACCAGACTGGAACTGTTCGTAAAGGTTATTATCAGTTAGGTGTAGATGGATTTGTGAAGCAACAATTTTTTCCAGAATTTTTGAAAGGAATGGTAGATTGGAGATAGGGCGGAAATTGTTAAAGTTGTTGGGATCTAGACCTGTTTTTTTCAGGATTGGGGTGATGGCGGCAACTTTGAAAGAAGCAGGAACAGTTCCAGTGGTGAGTGAAGAGCGGATAATAGCAAATATGAGGGGAAGGAGAGGGGGTAGACAGGCTTTGACAAGGACGGTGGGGATAGGATCAAGCTGGCAGGTAGAAGGCTTTGATTTGTGGATGAGATCAGCAATATCAGTTAAACACGGAAGTTGGAAGGCAGAGAGGAAGTGAGAAGGGGGTGGAATTAAGACAGAGGAGCTACATTGGGCATTAGGGACCAAGTCTAGGTGTATTTTATGAATTTTGTCACTGAAGAATAGCATTAGAGAGTCGCAGAAGTTAGATGAATAGAGATGAGCAGGCAGAGAATCAGGTGGCCTGTTAAAGGAGTTGAATAATGAGAATAGGGTCTTGGTGGAGTTCTCACTTGAACAGACAATGGTAGAATAATAGGCAGATTTGGTTTGACTGATACATTCCTGATAAAACAGAACATGGTTATTAAACATATCCTTATGAATAGTAAGGCCAGTTTTCTTATAAAGACGTTCAAGCCGTTGGCCTTTAGCTTAGGAAGCTTTAGGAAGCAAGAAGAATGAGCTGAGTAAAGTCTGACTTAAATGACTGTTTTGTTTGCTTAATGCGCCTTAGAATCCGGTGCACCTTATGTATGATAAATATGGCAGTTCCCTTCACTTGTTTTGCTGACTGACTAACCAGAACAAACTGTGGAGCTAAATGACTTTTAACCTTTCAGCCAGAGATTGGAAAGAAACATGAAAATTAAAGCATGCAAAAGTAAATGGAGCTTTTCTACGTCCAAAGTGAATATAATGTACTCGTGGTGCTGCAGTAATACTCCAATGAACGGCCTCAGAGAGATCTAATTTAGGGACATTCAGCCTAAAAGGTGTAAATTGTTGCAGCAGGTGGTGCAGTGAGAGTGTATGACAGCAGCCTCCCTGACCTGTTAGCCACTATGCTGGGATAGTAAGCCTTCTGGTTATGGTCCACGCGCTGGTCACTCTCATGGATGAAACGCTCCTGCTCACCGAAGGCTCGGATAACCGACGTGCCCAGCAGGGTTTCATTGAAGTGGGTGTAAATCGGGGAACGACTGACTGACTCCAGACGCTTCAGCTGGCGAGATGACGCCACATAAAACCTCTGGACAGAACAAGGATGGACACATGTGACTTATATAGTCAGAATTACAGTGCAGTGCGGGGAGGCGTGGTACTGTGGGGATAATACTGGAAGATGCTGACACTTCACCATCGGTTTGCCTTTTCAAACTCACCTGTACAAAAAAATAGAGCAGACCCAGGAAAGGAATGATGATACTGACTAGAGGTGTGGCAATCAGGATGATAACACAAGAGCCCAGCACGTTGAACATGGAGCCCAGGAACATCTTAATAATGCTGGGGATCAGCGTGTCAATGGTGTCCATCTCTTTGGCAAAGCGGTTGACCAGGTTACCACTGGGGGTTCGCTCAAAAAAGGACATAGGTGAGCGCAGAACATCGTACAGCATGGACTGGTGGAGGTACCGGGACGCCAGAACACCCCCAATGGACATGGACAGGGAGTATCCAAAGACAGCCACACCTGAAGGACAGTAGAGGAGTTTGCACAATATCATGACTTGTATATTTCTGTGTGAAGAACACACCTGCATCCAGCAACACACACAAAACAGACCTGAGTTTATAACTGAGGGGAACGAGTTGGGGAAGGGGGGCCTGGACCCTACGGCTGTGCGATATGACCAAACTCTCATATCCTGATATAAGACATTTATCGTCCCGACAACAAAATGTATCCTAAAAATGTTACACTTTCTGTAAATTCTGTGAATCTCTCGACCTGTGTGAAGTGTTTCAGCTGGGCGTCGTGTACCTGGAGTCGAGTGTTTTGACCAATGCATGAAGCTATACACTTTTACACATAAGTTGTAACAGCCGCCATTTTCTTTGTGAGTATTTATTAGACGGCGTGCTGCGGGGAAAAGCCTGGTTTTGTTTTACGTTTGAGTCTAAGATGTATTTGGAGCACCTGATGGCTCTTTTTGCTTCTCATCCATAAACTCTCTCCACACTCTGTCACGTGACTGTTGTGTTGGTGGTAGCAGAGGTTTGTCATGTTCGAGTCTGTGGTGTTGGACCGGTTTGCTGCATAATTTGCATCGTACAGTTTTCTGGTCTGTGTCAGACTTTTCATAACCAAACCATGTCCATGCTACAGAGGCAGCCCAACAAACGATAGTGTAATATGAAACGATAGACGTTGTCAGGTTTATATTGGTGGATTGTCATTTATGCTTAGAAATATTTACTCATATATGCTTAGCGGTATATAATCGATTGCATGATGATAGAGGTTTGATCCTTAGTAGGCTGCAAAGACACTGTGTGCCTTCCAGAGTGTTCTGGCATACACACACATCCTAAGGTCATGAGAGAGGTCGTACCTTCTCTTAATGATTTATGGTATAGGAGGACACCTATTCTGTATCTGCTTAAGTATAAGTGCCTTTTGTATAGATGAACTGCTGGACTTCCAGGCCCAGCAGATTTAGGGGAGTCATTCACAGGGTCACATCTTGACCCACACACACACACGCACACACACACACACACACACACACACACACACACGCATACCTACACGTATACACAGACTGGTACTCTTTGTTCGCATGTATGCCCGTGTATGATGTCATATGTTAATGACCCTATGCATATTCATGTAACCACAATAAAGAGCAGTGCTACGAGGGAGCTAACTGGGAGTGACTGGGGTTCGAGCGGCAGGAACAGCGCTTGTCACAGTTCTCTCCCTCGTGCACGACACTACCCAGAGTTCAGCCTGGTGTCCAATGCTTTTTGCCATTGTAGTAGAATTGTCTCTGATTGTTTCAGCGAGGGGTTTGTGCTAGACAGACCCATCAGACGTTTTCATATCATCATCCAATATATATCGTTATATCAAACAGCCCCACTGGACCCCATCTCAGCTGTGACAGAGTAGGACCAAGGGCGTGCTGCAGGGTTAACTAAGCATATTAGTCAACGGGTGGTGAACACGGTCACCCTGCTCTGTGAGCTGACACCACATCAGTGTCCCTCCATCGCTGTCCGGTGGCACCTACATGGAGTTTGTGTGTCCTTTGGTGCTCTAGCTTCTTACAGACATGTGATTAAGTAAGCACACATGTCAGGCCTGTGTTGGACTGGCCACCTAACATTTGTGTGCTGTTTGTTTAAGAAACGATGAGCAGGAAAAAGCAAAGGGGCTTTTTCATCGTGGTGTGTACAATGGCTACCTTTGGTGTTGCCTCACTTTCTGGACCAGACAAAAACATGAGTTTTTCCTCCTGTCATGCTCACCCTGAGACAGGCCAAAGGCACCATACACCCCCAGTCTCATTAGTCTGTTAGGCTGCGTGCCATTAACCACAGGGTCATCAGTCCACAGACTCAGCCAGTAGTTGGAGAACAGGGAGAGCAGGTGATGGGCAAGAAACAGCAGAAGACTGATGCAGGACAGAAGCACTCCAATGGACTTAAAATAGGCCCAGAAGACAGACAGCTTAACCTGCAGAGGACAGGAGAGCCACTGTGATCTCAGACTGAACATAGACACATTATACAGAAATGTTTGCATTTATACATGCGACCACGTGCAGATCTACACACCTGCCCAGTGCTGGCCTTGTCAGCCTCCGTCAGCTTCCCCACCTCTGGATTCTTGGGCTTGTTGCTCAGCTCCTCATCTGCTTTGGTTGACTGTTTGGATGCAGTGCAGACGCCTGGACTGCTACTTAAACAGAAGGACACTTCTGTGGTTAAGTGAGACACCCCAGCTCCCCCAAGACCCTTACCCTAAATCACTCACCCAGCAGGAGTGGACACGCTGCCGTTCTCCAGTCGTTGGATGCTGCTGTTTGGCACAGGCTCTAAATGAAGGAAGGAAATTTAAAACAGGAAGTCGATCTGAGAAGACTAGCTGCAGCAAACATGTATGATAAAATAATGATCAGACTTTATCTTAACAGAACTACTACTCAAAACACTGCACGGTGCTACGCTACACAGCAACACAACACACTCCTCACCGCTGTTATCAGCTTTGTCGACTGCAGCGTACGTTCGCAGGAACTCGGCAAAGGCTCCCTCTGTGGCCATGAGCTGCTGGTACGAGCCCACCTCTGAGATCTCCCCCTTCATCATGACCAGGATCAAGTCAGCTTGGGGCAGGTAGCTCAAGCCGTGGGTGACCAGCACACGAGTCTGTACATGGCTACACACAGTTAGTAAACGTGGTCTAAAAGCATTTACGCTGCTGCGAGACATTCCAACAACTAAAACAGCTTTACATTTGGATCAACTTAAGTGGTTTGGATAGTTTCATACAATCTACAGTACTGTGCACAAGCCTTAAACCACCACAGTCTCTTAGGTTTTACCTGTAAGAAGCCAGAGGAGTTGTTTTTTAACACAATATTTTTGGGCCTTTTTGATAGCAGAGTGAAACAGGGTGAGAGTGAGTGAAAGGCCCCGGGTGGGATTTGAACCTGGGCCATTGCATTTAGCCACATGTCGCCTTTGGGTCAGATTTTACAACAAGGTCAGTGTTATTCATGGGGATACTTTTTAAACACTGATCTATGAATGATTCAAGACTAAAATTCACATAAACTCAAGGGATGAACACGGAGGCTGCTCAGTGAGCAGAAAAACACCGCGATGTCCCAGTTTGACTGGCAGAAAAACAGTTTGGAACCAAGAAGGTTGACTTTAGCCCAGAACTTATCTCTGGATGCTGTGCAGTGTCTTTAAAAAAGAATTAAGGCTGACACAGCAAAAGAACAGTAAGGATAAGAAATGTGGGAACCATTAGCAGAGAGCTGACGCTGGAGCTGAGAGCAGCTGATTTACTGCTCGCTGAAGCCAACATCCAAGGAGCTTTGGACTGCCAACAGTTAGTCCTGGGAACTAAAAGAGTTCACGCTTTGTAGAAGAACAAGGCTCGTCCTACACACTTTCACATTCAGTTTCAATAAAGTGCTGCAAACATTTCCAAGTTTCTAGAAAAATATAAAGGAAAGACGGGTGGCTCGAGAATTTTGCACAGTCCCGTACGAGCAAAGTGCCAGTGTTGTAGTCCAAAGTCAGTAGCACTGTGAAGGACACACAGGATCCCAGTCATGATCCTGGGTATATGTATATGACTCAGTCAAACACAAACCTTGTCCTTCAGCAGTCCCTGTGGGCCGATGACTTGATCAAAGATGTGTTTCCCTACGTGAGCATCGACAGCAGACAGCGGGTCATCTAGCAGGTAGACGGCACGATCACAGTAGACGGCCCTGGCCAGGCTCACCCGCTGCTTCTGACCTCCTGACAGGTTCACTCCCTGCACAGACAGACGGGCAGAGGCAGACAGTTTAGCAGGCTAGCTCATCATTGTAGAAATGCTGCCAGTGCATGCTACAGAGTCTCATCAAACAGCAACAAAAGACTCAGTGACACACCGACAAGTCTGTCCAAACTACAGTCTATGGTCTCGCTCACTAACCAGACGCCTCAACAAGAAACCAGTTCCCTGTGAATTCCTGGGGGTCACATCCATGTCAAAGCTTTATCGGGCATCTCCTCCAAGTACCTGTTGAGTCTTTGCTAATTGTACGGTGATGATCTCACTAACATTTAACACACTGACTGAGGCCTGCAGTCTGACATGTAGTTCTTGGGTTTTCCTTTTCCCATTGTACCGTCTGACCTCGATAACAAGTTGCTGGGATGTGCACTCCTGGGAAGACTGGCCTCGGGTGTTCAGGTGTGGTTTAATACAATACCACAAACCGACACAACACATGCTCAGTTAAATGCAGAAAAGTGCATTTAAATAGCAAAACTTGGCTTTTACTCACCTCTTAATAAGTAAGACGTAGTAACGATGTTTTCATAGGACTGCAGAGCGAAAACTCTTTTATGTTTTCTGAGACTAACTTGTTTTGTGTCGACATTGTTTTACACACAAAGACGTGTACTACGGGCTCATACCTTCTCTCCTATCTCAGTGTCATCTCCTGCAGGAAGTATCTCAAGGTCAGGCTGAAGGGCACATGCCTCCACCACATGCTGATACCAGGACTGTCTCCTCTCATGACCAAAGATTATGTTGTCTTTTAAAGAGGAATTCTGGATCCAGGCCTGCTGGGGAACGTACGCCACAGAACCCTGCAGGGCAAAGGACAAGCACACCTTACACTCATTGGACATTTAATTAAACAATAAGACTGCCTGTTATTTATTATCTATTTAGTCAGCAGCGCCTACATTCTGTGCGATTATAAAGTGGCCACTGCCATGTCCTTTATTCTTTTTTATTTTTTATTTTTTTGTAATACAATGTAGTACAAAGGGCCACAATGCTCCTTTTTACATATTTACCCCACCCCAAGAACATATTGGACACCGATCCAGAGGGGAAAAAGTAAATAAATAAATCAATAAAATGAGTTAATGAATAAAATGAATTTAAATGAAGTACAAGGAAATTCACCATATTTGAAGGTGCTAAAATGTGCAAAATAGGGTCCATGTTCAGTCTCACCTTGCATTGTGTATTTGTCTAATGTCTGGGGAAGAAAGAATAAGACCTTCGAATCATGTCCTAAAAACTCCCTGAAAAGCCTTCAGCTGATCCAAAATGCTGCAGCAAGAGTCCTGACAGGGACTAGAAAGAGAGAGCATATTTCTCCTGTTTTGGCTTCCCTTCATTGGCTTCCTGTTAAATCCAGAATTGAATTCAAAATCCTGCTCCTCACATACAAGGTCTTAAATAATCAGGCCCCATCTTATCTTAATGACCTTGTAGTACCATATCACCCTATTAGAGCACTTCGCTCTCACACTGCAGGCCTACTTGTTGTTCCTAGAGTATTTAAAAGTAGAATGGGAGGCAGAGCCTTCAGTTTTCAGGCCCCTCTTCTGTGGAACCAGCTTCCAGCTTGGATTCAGGAGACAGACACTATCTCTACTTTCAAGATTAGGCTTCAAACTTTCCTTTTTGCTAAAGCATATAGTTAGGGCTGGACCAGGTGACCCTGAATCCTCCCTTAGTTATGCTGCAATAGACGTAGGCTGCCGGGGATTCCCATGATGCATTGAGTTTTTCCTTTCCAGTCACCTTTCTCACTCACTATGTGTTAACAGACCTCTCTGCATCGAATCATATCTGTTATTAATCTCTGTCTCTCTTCCACAGCATGTCTTTATCCTGTCTTCCTTCTTTCACCCCGCCCCTCCCTGAGCCTGGTTCTGCTGGAGGTTTCTTCCTGTTAAAAGGGAGTTTTTCCTTCACACTGTCGCCAAAGTGCTTGCTCATAGGGGGTCATATGATTGTTGGGTTTTTCTCTGTATTTATTATTGTGCGATCTACTGTACAATATAAAGCGCCTTGAGGCGACTTTTGTTGTGATTTGGTGCTATATAAATAAAATTGAATTGAAATGAATTGAATTGAATTACTGAAGTTCAGTCTATACCCAGAGAAGGAGCCAAAGCTGCTTAGGGTGTAGATGATATGGGGGACACATGAAACAGGATCAGATACATACATTAACAGATCATCTGCATAAAGGGACACTCTATGCTCTTTATCCATCCTATGGATGCCTGCAATTGATTGCAAGGTTTTGAGTGTTTGAGAGGGGCTCTATGGCCAGGGCAAATAACAATGGACTGATTGGACAGCCCTGACGGGTACCCCTTGTCAACTTAAAATAACATGAACATTTACCATTTATGATTATAGAGGCTTTGGGTGATGTATATAAAAGTCTTATCCATGAAATGAAGTTGGGGCCGTAACTGAATTTTTTTAAACAAGCGAATAAATAACCCCATTCCACCCTATCAAATGCTTTCTCTGCATCCAGCGTGATAACCACCTCAGGCACCACGCTGGATGCAGGAGAGTGGATGACATTTAGGAGCCGACGGACATTCGTAAATGAGTGACGGCCTGGGATAAAGCCAGTTTGGTCAGCAGATATTACGTTATGGATTGTGGTTTCTAGGCGTAGGGCAAGAGCCTTAGCCAAGATTTTTACATCACAGTTTAGGAGTGAACCAGGCTCTGTGCTGTCTTTACCTGATTTCAGCAAGAGAGAAACAGATGCTTCAGTCATTGTCTGTGGAAGTGACCCACGAGGCAAAGAATCATTAAAGACGTCAAGTAAAATTGTTGTTAGCTTGTCAGAAATTTTTTATAAAACTCAATGGGATACCCATCAGGGCCCGGTGCCTTGCCATTCTGCATTGCCTTTATTGCAGTACCTATTTCTACATGACTGAGTGGAAGTTCAGTTTCAGTCCTATGGGCCGCTGTTATAAGAGGAACCTGAAGATTGTTAAAGAAATGCTCCATATCAGAGCAATCAACTTGTAGTCTCAGATGTATATAGATTTGAATAAAATGTAGTGAAAGTTTCTTTAATTTCTTCAGGGTCAATTGTTAGCTCACCATCTTTTCGTATTTGTGTGATTTGTTGTGCGGCTGAGCGGCATTTAAGTTGGTGGTGTGCTAATAAACGTCCGGCTTTGTCGCCGTGCTCATATACATAACCTCGTGATTTTAACAGAAGATGTTCAGTTTTTTCAGTTGACAGCAAACTGTATTGTGTTTGGAGATCTAGCTTCCTTTTATAAAGCTCAGGAGAAGGAGAAGCAGAGTACTGAGCATCTAACATAGAGATGGTTTTAATTAGTTCCTCTTGCCTAATTTGATTCATTTTATTTTTTCTAGACGAATATGAGATGATTTCTCCCCTGATTACAGCCTTTAATGCTTCCCATAAGAGGGAAGGTGAAACATTATCTTTCTGATTGAAAAATAGAAAATCATCTATTTTTTTGATATCGTTTCACAGAAACCCTCATCTGCCAGGAGAGTCCTGTCTAATTTCCAGGGTGGATATTCTGATTGGTAAAAAGGAAACGCAAGATCTAAAAGTACAGGGGCATGATCTGACTCTACAATGGTTAAATGTTAGGTGGTTAAATATGTCCTTTATTCTTTATTTTATTTATTCAATAAGCTGCTGTGAAAAAGAGTTTCATTGTAACACATTGTTGTGCATCCTTCCATCCATCACTTATCAAAGGTGCTGGTGCTTTTTGTTATGATTTAATGTTGTCAGTGTTTTGTTTTATGTCATGTTTAAGGATTTTGTTCTCGGTTGTATCTCACGTTTAGTTTAGTTCAGGGTCCGTCTTCGCTGGAGGGTCCAAGGGATCGCTTCAGCAGTCCGTCTTCGCTGGAGGGTCCGAGGGACCGCTTCAGCATTCTGTTTCAGCTGGAGGGACCGAGGGGCCTGTCCAGCCTTCATTCGTCTCCGCTGGAGGGTCCGAGGGACCGCTTCAGCATTCCGTCTTCGCTGGAGGGTCCGAGGGACCGCTTCAGCCTTCCGTCTCCGCTGGAGGGTCCAAGGGGCCTGTCCAGCCTTCGTCTGTCGTCGCTGGAGGGTCCAAGGGACCGCTTCAGCCTTCAGTCTTCGCTGGAGGGTCCGAGGGGCCTGTGCAGCCTTCATTCGTCTCCGCTGGAGGGTCCGAGGGACCGCTTCAGCCATTCGTCTTCATTGGAGGAGCCCGTCCAGCCATCAGCGTTGCCTGCAGAATGGCAACCAGTGCCTTGTGCGCTGGTCCTTATTCCTCCAGGACTACAACATTGACACCCGGTACAAAAAGGGTTTAGAAGACGTCATGGCTGATGTCCTCTCTAGGTCATGAATCAAACATTTCATTTAGGGTTAAATGTTTGATTTTTGGGTGGGGGGAAATGTTATGATTTAATGTTGTCAGTGTTTTGTTTTATGTCATGTTTAAGGATTTTGTTCTCGGTTGTATCTCACGTTTAGTTTAGTTCAGGGTCCATGTGTCCTTCTGTCTCTCAGTGTCAGGTCTGCGTCTTGGTGTAGTGTTCTCGTTTCCTGTTTTATTGTGAAGGTCTGCGTCTCATGTGAGTGTGTTCAGTTTTACCTCTGTCTCGTCTTGTTGATTATTCCCAGCTGTGTTCCCCACCTGTGTGTAATCTCCCTGTGTTTCTGTGTGTATTTAAGTCGCGTCTTCTGTCTTTGTGGTGGCTGGTCTGTCTGTGTATCCGCCATGTTCCACTCGTGTGTCTGGTGTTAGAATCTTAGTTTGTAAATAGTTGTAAATAGTCTTGTCAAGTAGCAATCGTGTATTTTGTTCACTTTGTACATATTCTTCACTGCAGCAGCCTAGTAGGCGTGAGAAGCCATTTTTGTTGATTAAGTTTTCTCCTGTTTTTTGTTAGAAAGTTAGGTAAGTGGATTGTCTTTTGGTTGGTGTTTATTTTGTGTAGGAAAGCATAGGGACCAGTAGGGAGTTTTGTTTGTTATTTTTGGCACTGCTCACTGCTGAAGAAAATAAATGGCTGCTTAGCACTTTTAGAAGATATTGTGGTTTGTGTACTTAGTTGGGTGGTGTGTGAGTGGGCCAACTTCTTGTTGCGTTCATACACGCCTAGACAAAGAACGTAACATTTTGTACACAATCAAATATTCTGTGCTGGCTGTCTGCCTGGGTCCTCCGTCAGCCGGGTCCTCCGTCAGCCGGGTCATGGCAGTCTAAGGAGCTCAGAAATGAAGCGACTTGACTTCTTTAAGTTTCATGAAGATGTTCCACCTCTCATCCAAGAGGCTTCTTCAGCCTCTCAGAAAATTCAGGAGAAATTTCTCAAAGCACAATATCTCAGTGCTCTTCAGACCCAACCACACCCCCAGACAAGCCACGCCCCTGGGGAATCCTAAGGGGAAAAAAACAAACTTCCAAACACAAGCTTCACATCATAGTGTATGCTGCGCAGTGCAGCAAGTAGTCCTCAGCAGTGTTGGTCAAGTTACTTGAAAAAAGTAATCAGTTACTAATTACTGATTACTTCCCCCCAAAAGTAATCCTGTTACTTTACTGATTACTTATTTTCAAAAGTAATTAATTATGGTAAATGGTAAATGGCCTGTATTTATATAGCGCTTTAATAGTCCCTAAGGACCCCAAAGCGCTTTACATATCCAGTCATCCACCCATTCACACACACATTCACACACTGGTGATGGCAAGCTACGTTGTAGCCACAGCCACCCTGGGCGCACTGACAGAGGCGAGGCTGCGGACACTGGCGCCACCGGGCCCTCTGACCACCACCAGTAGGCAACGGGTGAAGTGTCTTGCCCAAGGACACAACGACCGAGACTGTCCAAGCCGGGGCTCGAACCGGCAACCTTCCGATTACAAGGCGAACTCCCAACTCTTGAGCCACGATCGCCCCTAATTACTTAGTTACTTAGTTACTTTTTAAAAACACGAATTACAACCTGAATAGGTGATAAAGTGATAGATCTTTCAGCCCAATTCTACTTTTTCTGCATAATCCATCATACAAAATGTAATCAAATGGAAAAGTCTCTTTTTAAAACTTTAAACTTTAAATCTTTTAACTTTATGCATCAAGCAAAAATTAAATTATATGCAACATTCTCTGACTGGAAGAAATTTGTTTAACATTTAAACCTATTTTCTGAACATTCCAGCACATAAAATAAAATATTTTCTTGTGTTTACACTCACTCTTTCAAATAGATGAAAGTAAAACACAGCAGAAAATAAATAAAGTCAAAGGCTAGTTGCTCTATTTTCACCTGTAAAGCAGGAGTGGGGTAGGCGGAGGTTTACCCTGGTGCAGGTGTGCCGCAGCGGTCAGTTGAAGACTCCGCGAGTTTCTCTATGAATTTCCCATTACAGTCGTAGCGCACTCGGTGCTTGCTTGGAAGTTAAGGGGTTTTTTCACTGTAAAAAGAAGTTTTCTTCCCACGCACAATGGACACTAATGTTTTTGTCACTTTTTATGGAATCAAACTCAAAATAAGGTCAGTACTTCCACGCTTTAAACGCTGCACGCTCATACTCTCTCCCGTACTGGATATATCGTCCATTGTTGATCTGCAGACAGCTGTTGTCACGAACGTCGCACTCGCTTACGTCACTGTCATGAGACATTCTCGCAAAAAATCACGGTTTTAGTAACGCAGTAACGCAGCGTTCCTACGGGAAAGTAACGGTAATCTAATTACCGTTTTTGCAATAGTAATCCCTTACATTACTCGTTACTTGAAAAAAGTAATCAGATTACAGTAACGCGTTACTGCCCATCTCTGGTCCTCAGGCCTCTGTACTGGAGAAACCAAAACAGCCAAACAGCCACTCAATAAACACATGGTGCAACACTGAAGAGCCAACTGGACAGCTCAACATCTGCATCTAAAGGTCAAAGGTCACTCTTTCAAGAATGCCAGTGTTCACATTTTAGACAGATGGTTTAAAAGGAGAGTAAAAGAGGATATCCATGTCCACTGTAAATGACCATTGTTGAACAGAGGGCGGGGCTTATGACACCAGCTGTATGCCACCTACACTGCAGTTTCCAGGCATATACCACACTAGATTTCCATCTAACAAATGCTGACATCAGCATAAAACCTACTGGATGACTGATGTATGAAGACACAGATATTGGAACAGCACAGCCATGGAAATCTAATGGGAATTCTCCATGTAGAAAAAGCAGCAGACAGAGAGATCTGTGTGTGTGTGTGTGTGTGTGTGTGTGTGTGTGTGTGTGTGTGTGTGTGTGTGTGTGTGTGTGTGTATTCACCTTAACAGTGACAGATCCTTCAAGTTTGTCCATCTCTCCAAGAAGTGCCGAGAGCAGCGAGGACTTTCCCGAGCCCACGTGTCCCACCACAGCAACCAGAGAGCCTTCTGGGATATTTATATTCAGCCTGAACAAAGACAGTCAGTACAGTTCAGCTGCATGTAAGCAGCATTCACGTTCAGTATTAATGACAGACTCTTTACAGAACTGATTAAGGAAGAGTCTTTTTTTCTGGTTTATAACTATTTAAATTGAGGTACACCAGTGGCTGCTGGGAGGTCCAGCTGGGTGTGGATGACTGACACATTACCTCACTTTGTCATACAGGGTTGTGTTAGTGTTTCAGAGCACAAGCAAAAGGTAACCATAGAATCACACACTGCAACTGAAAGTCACAGATGAAACACACACACACACACACACACACACACACACACACACACACACACACACACCTCTTGAGTGTTGGTGATTCGGTTCTGGACCAGGTGAAAACCCCGTCGGTCACAGAGATGCTGTACTGGGCTGGACGGAGAGGAGAACAATGAATAGGTTAACCTACTGTGTGTAGTAAAGCTGTACACATGGCTGTGTCTCTGGATTAGAGTATATGGGTACTCCAGGAAAGAGGACTCACAGCCTTCTGCTGCTTTGTGCTCCACACTGTCCACCTGCAGCTCCTCGTGTGACAGAAACACCCTGAGTCTCTTCAGGGACACGCTGGCCTGAGGACAGACAGGGTGGGAAACTGTCAGAGTGCAAAGGTGCTGCAGACTGCCAAGTCAGAAGTGCTTGTTTAGTACAACTAACACATTAGAGGAAAAAAGGCCCCAAACCACAATTTATATTCATGTGAATATAATATTCTTGATTGGATTTTGTGACAGAGTGAGGAGATGGCGCGGCCACGTCCAGACGCCTTCCTGACCGCTCCGCTCTGACTATCCACTTTTCTTGTTTTTTATTTATTTTTTGCACTGGTTTACATTCCAAAATCCTCTAGTCTTATAGTCTACGACGGCAGATCACTTGTAAACATCGGTGACAAGGTTGCACATCTTATCTTGGACACTTTTAAACCTGACCCATCCTGGCCGCCAGAGATTCTACGCGACGCGGAGAACAACAAAGGACGGGCCGCTAGAACAAAGAAGCGCCGGGGGAAACGCGCTGGCATTAGGAACAGACTGAGACAGCAGGCGCATCGCGCACCACTGCCCAGTATCCTACTGGCCAACGTACAATCCATGGAGAACAAACTCGATGACCTAAGAGCAGGAGTCACCTTCCAACGTGACATGAGGGACTGCAACATTCTGTGCTTCACGGAGACATGGCTGACCCCCACCGTGCCGGACCAGGCCGTAACTCCGTCGGATTCATTCTTTGTGCTCCGCGCGGACAGAACGGCAGTGTCGAACAAAACAAAAGGTGGAGGAGTGTGCTTCATGGTAAACAGAAAGTGGTGTGATGCCAGGAGCATTTCTACTCTTTCTAGCAGCTGCTCGCCACATCTGGAATTCCTGAGCATTAAGTGCCGCCCTTTCTATCTGCCCCGTGAGTTCAACTCGGTCATCGCCACGGCAGTCTACATCCCACCCCAAGCGGACACAGGTATGGCTTTGTCCGAACTACATGATGTGCTGAGTTCGCTTCAAAACAAAGATCCGGGCGCAGCCCTCATTGTAACAGGAGACTTTAATAAAGCGAACCTCAGACAAGTCATGCCAAACTTTACCAGCATGTCTCGTGTCCAACGAGGGGGACCGAATTTTGGATCACTGCTACACACCATACAAGCAGGGCTACAAAGCCGTCTCACACCCGGCTTTTGGGAAGTCTGACCACAACGCCATCTTCCTCATCCCCAGTATAAACAAAACATACGGAGGAAGAAGTAACCACAAGGGAGGTGAAATGGTGGTCTGCCCAATCAGAAGCTACGCTACAGGGCGCTTTTCGACGGCGTCGACTGGGACATGTTCAGAGCATGCGCAGTCAACATCAACGAGTTTACGGAAGTAGCAGTAAGCTTCGTCAACATGCTAGCAGAGGAGATTATCCCCACTGCGAGTCACCACATTCCCAACCAGAAACCGTGGATGGACAGATCGATCTACGCTGCAGTAAACGCCAGGACCGCCACCTACAACGCGGGTCTCGCCACTGGCGATATGAGCGCCTAAAGCGGCATCATACGGTAGCGCGCGCGCGGTGAGAGATGCCAAACGCCGTACCGGGAGCGTGTGAGTCCCGCTTCCACCAGGGCGACACACGGAGTATGTGGCACGGACTACGCACCATTACGGACTACAAACCCAGGGACACTGCGCCGATCAACGCCGACTCTGCATTCACCAATGAGCTGAACCAGTTCCACGCCCGTTTCGAGGTTAGCCAGGCGGCTAATGCCGTCTACCGCTGGACTACCGAGGACAATGACGTCATCAACGAGAGACCGGTGACCAGCCGCGGAGCATGACGTCAAGCGGCATTGAGGAGAGTGAACACAAGGAAAGCGGCGGGCCAGGCGGCATCACCGGCCGTCTGCTGCGCTGCTGTGCTGACCAGCTAGCAGGTGTGTTCACTTACATCTTCAACGAGTCCCTGGCGAAGTCTGTGGTCCCCACATGCTTCAAAAGATCCACCATCATCCGGTGCCCAAGAACAGCAAACCCTCATCCCTGAGCGATTACCGGCCAGTTGCGCTGACCTCGGTAGTCATGAAGGTGTTTGAGAGGCTGCTGAAGAACATCATCTCCTCCTCCATCCCAGACTCCACAGATCCGCTCCAGTTCGCCTACCGACCCAACAGATCCACTGAGGGCGCCATCGCCCATGTCCTGCACACCACCCTCAACCACGTGGACAAGAAACAGGGTAACTATGTGAGAATGCTGTTTGTTGATTACAGTTCAGCGTTTAACACAATAGTGCCCAGCAGACTGTTCACAAAGCTGAGGGACCTGGGACTCAACACCCGTCTGTGTGCATGGGTGTTGGACTTCCTCACCGGCAGAACTCAGGTGGTGAGGGTGGGTGGGTGTGTCTCCGACAGCATCACCATCAACACAGGAGCACCACAGGGTGTGTCCTCTCGCCACTGCTCTACTCCCTCTACACTTCTGACTGTGTGGCCACCCACGGCTCCAACACCATTGTGAAGTTTGCTGATGACACAGTGGTGTTGGGTGCCATCTCCAACAGTGATGAGGCGGCCTACATGGGCGGTAAAGAATTTGGCATCATGGTGCCAGGACAACCACCTCCAGCTGAGCGTCAGCAAGACCAAGGAGCTGGTGGTGGACTTCAGAAGGAGTCAGCACAGAGACTACAAGCCCATTTTCATCAATGGAGCTCCAGTGGAGAGGGTGCAGTCCTTCAAATATCTTGGCGTCCACATCTCCTCAGACCTGACATGGGCTGCCCACATTCAGGTCCAGACCAAGAAGGCTAGGCAGCGCCTGTATCACCTCCGACAACTAAGGAAGTTCAGGGTCTCTCCAAAGATCCTCAGGATCTTCTATACAGGCGCTGTGGAGAGTATTCTCACACAGAACATGACAGCGTGGTTTGGGAACAGCTGTGTGAAGGACCAAAAAGCTCTCCAGAGAGTGATCCGTACAGCAGAACGCTGCTGCAGGATTGCTCTCCCCCCACTTCAGGACACCTACACCAGGAGATGCCGGACTACAGCAACGCAGATACTGAAGGACCCGTCCCATCCTGGCAACAAACTGTTCCAACTTCTACAATCTGGTAGAAGGTTCCGCATCATCCGGGCAAGGACAGAGAGACTCAAGAAGAGCTTCTATCCTCAAGCCATCCGGACCCTAAACCAACACCCCCCCCCGCCATCTCACATCATCTATAATTGACTGAGACTCTCCTCCAGACACTCAATTCCTTTAACTTCCTTTAACTTTAAATATGTTTATAGTGTCCATTCTGTAAAATAGTCAGATGTCTATTCATATTAATGTACAGAATTCACCTGCTTGCTGCTTCTACTGCACATTCACCCAATGTATATACTATATATACATATATATATATTTATAATGTTATTCCTCTACCCCCCCCATGTTTTTGCACATGTCGAGGAGCGTGTCAGGATACATTTCACTGTGTGTTATACTTGTATAACTATGCATGCGACAAATAAAGAACCTTGAACCTTGAGAGGAAAAGTCCACAGCTCCCTAAATATAAAAGCCAGGTTCCAGTGTAACAGTTAAGGTATAAGGAACAAATGTGTCACGTGTAGACTGGCACACTAAAAATGAGCCAGTGAAAAGTCTGTTTCATCATTTGGATCAAATGAGTTCATGGAGTCGTACTCAAATCATGTGCATGATCAGTGAGATGTGACGCTAACACCTCATCATATCATGGACACCATGCTCTGCCCCTGGGCTTTTGTTTGTTCACATGGAGCTGGGCGGGGCAGCCTCCTCACACTGGACAGGTTCACCGCTCAACAGGTAAAACACAGACAGGTGTTAGGCAGGGGAGGGCACTGTGAGCTGGATGGTGATGTGCAGAGTCTACATTTAATGACCTCAATTCTCCTCTCAACACGTCCCCCCACGAGCTGACAGGCCCTGGATGAACTGCACATCATTGTCATTGGCTTAGAGAACTCTAACCCAGAGGCATGAAAATGCTACCAGCGATTCATTCAAGTGTCACAAACCATCTCATCCCAACCAAGATGGCGCCTGTGTCTGTGGCTCGCCATCTGTCTCTTCCTCTGTTGTGTTTGTTTGTGTTGTTTTTTATTGCTAGAGTCAACCCTCTTTTAATGTACAATCGCCAAACTCTGTTGGACCTCCGACTAGTTGCCAGTGATCTTACCAATGCAACTTATACTGGACATAAGGCGTTACCTCCATTCCTGTCTGGAATACCAGCTAACCTTTGTCGGACCCTGGCCCCAGCCTCACGGCGAAAGCGTTTCAGACGCCGGGGCAAACGTAGCGGTCTGCTCGTGAAACTTAAGGCGTACTTGTTACGCTTTTCCCCGGCTCCTTGGAACGAACGTGGATTTGTACCTTGTCATGTCTTTTCTCCGCGCTCTCTGGAGCCCATCGATGCCTGGCTGGTGCCCGTTGTTGGCTCGGATCAGATGTCCCAGCCGCGAAAGATTTTCCCTCATCTTCGTCGGCGCGGTGCGAACCTACAGAACCTGCGGCCGCTGTGTCGGGTCTCGCAGTCAGCCACGAACACGCTGACCTCCACCAGGTTTGGTTTGGTGAACACTAGATCGCTGAGTAATAAAACTTTTATCTTAAGGGATTTATTTATGACCCAAGGACTGGATTTCCTCTGTATAACTGAGACATGGTTGAGGGCCGGTGAGTCCAGCGTTTTCACAGATCTCTTACCTGATGACTGCTGCTTTTTAAACTCTCCTCGAATATCAGGCAGAGGAAGAGGACTAGCGGTTGTTTTTAAGAAGCAGTATAAATGTAAACCACTGCCCTTATCAACATCACCTAGTAGCTTTGAACTGAGTGTGTTTGAGCTAGGTCGCTCTCACACAGTGCTCTGTGCTGTGGTTTACAGACTCCGCAAATACAATAAGGACTTCTTAAATGACTTTTCTGATCTGTTGGCTGAAATTATGCCAAAATATGATCATGTCCTTATTATTGGGGACTTCAATATTCACGTGTGCTGCCCTGACAAGCCAATGGCAAAGGACTTTTTAAATCTTATTGACTCTTTTGATCTTGTGCAACCCGTGTCTGTGCCTACACAAAAATATGGGCACACGTTGGATCTTGTTTTAACTCACAATTTACCTGTCTCTAACTTAGAGCTTTGTGATATTGTATGGTCAGACCATAAGCCTGTCTTGTTTGAGGTTTTCCTTCCTTGTACTAAAGTTAATCTTCCTCCTGCTGTTACTAGGTGCTGTCGCATTTTAACCCTTCCTCTGCTGGACAGTTCTCTATTGTTTTTAATCAGAACTGCAGCCTTCCTGATTTCATATGTAATGATACAGAATAGCTGAGTGCGTGGTTTTACTCTGTCTGCCAAACTGTTTTAGATTCAGTGGCCCCCTTTAAGCTTAGGCAAGTTAAAGCCAAATCTGAACCCTGGCTGAATGAAGACACCAGTGCTGGCAGAAGAAAGTGTAGGAGAGCTGAACATAAATGGAAGAAGGATCAACTTCAGGTGGCATACCAAATATTACAAGATTACTGGAATTCCTACCAGAAAACTGTAAAAGATGCTAAGAGGAAACATTTTGCTGCGATTATTCAGGCAAATTGTCGTAAGCCTCATGTCTTATTTAAGACTATTGACATGGTCCTTCATGTTCCACAGACTGTTGGTGTCGAGTCCTCTCAGGAAATTTGTGAAAACTTCCTACACTTTTTTATTGATAAAGTGCTATCTGTCAAAGCGCAAATTTCCCAGTCCGTTCTCGACCCTTCTATCCCTGTCCCTAGCTCTGCTGTCTTTGACAGGTTTGAGCCAGTTTCTTTGCTCTGCCTGCAGGAGTTGGTTGCTCACATGAAGCCCTCAGGTTCCCCTTATGATGCTCTCCCTCCTCGATTTTTCAAAGAGGTTTTTCTCACTATAGCATCAGTTGTACAATCCATTGTAAATAGTAGTCTGTCCTCTGGTGTTGTACCTGTGAATCTTAAACATGCAGTGATTCAGCCTTTACTCAAGAAACCTGCTCTTGATCCTGATATTATTGCAAATTACAGGCCTATTTCCAAACTGCCTTTTATCTCAAAGATTCTTGAAAAGGTAGTTTACAAGCAATTAATGTCCTTTTTAGAAGAACACTGTATTTTACAAGTTTTCCAATCTGGTTTTAAAGCTTTACATAGTACCAAATCTGCCCTTTTAAGAGTTTTTAATGATGTGTTTTTAGCAACTGACTCAGGTGACTGCGTTATTATCGTGCTGTTAGATTTAACTGCTGCTTTTGATACAGTGGATCATAATATTTTAATTTCCCGTTTAGAGCAGTTGGTGGGTGTTAGGAGTACCGCACTGCAGTGGTTCAGATCCTATTTGGCAGAGCGAACTTTCTCTGTGAAACTCAGGGAGTTTGTATCCTCTGTTGCTTCTCTTCAATGTGGGGTCCCACAGGGTTCAGTTTTAGGCCCGCTTCTTTTCTCCCTATATCTCCTACCCCTTGGGTCTATTTTCAGGAAATATGGGATTTCTTTCCACTGTTATGCTGATGACTCCCAGATTTATTTCCCACTTAAAAAGATAAATGGCTTCTCAGTAGACCCTCCGCTCAGATGCCTTGATGAAATAAGGGCCTGGATGGCTTTGAACTTTTTACATTTTAATGAGCAGAAAACAGAAGTGATGGTTTTTGGTGGCGCTTCCGAGGCCACTATTATAGATCTTGGTTCGCTGGCACAGTATGTTAAACCAGTCATCACTAATCTGGGAGTTAAAATGGAGGCAAATCTTAAACTTGAAAGCCAGGTCAGTGCTGTTGTAAGATCTAGCTTTTTTCATTTGAGGCAATTAGCCAAAATAAAGCCCATCTTATCGAAACAGCTTTTTGAGACAGTAATCCATGCCTTTGTTACTTCTAGGCTGGATTATTGTAATGCACTTTATTGTGGGGTTAGTGATGCGTCCATTAGGCGCCTGCAGGTTGTGAAAAATGCTGCAGCACGTCTTTTAACTGGAACAAAAAAGTCTGAGCACATTACCCCAATTTTAATTTTACTCCACTGGCTACTGTCAGGAGTAGTAAGATATTATGCTGCTATTATTTGCTGCTATTTTTTATGATCATTATTACTATTCCATTAATTATTAATATTGATATTGCATTTAGATGTTTAAACATATTGGCACCCAATTAAGCTTTTATTACAGGTCCAAGAAGAACCACTTTAAACTGCTGAGTTGAATCTATAATCTTAAAATGTTTATAGGCAGATTACATTGCATTATTTGAAAGGCTCACCTCTGAATATAATCTGGGCCTAAAAGGCTTCACGAGAAACTGCAGGTTTGCAGAGTGTGCAGGGCAGGAAGTGAAACCGAAAGCAGAGTCTGAGTGCAAGTACTGTGAGTAGGTTATGAATCTGTAGTATCTTTTATGTATCTATATCTTTGGATTAAGCTTTTAGTAGAGGTTTTTGATTAAAACATTTATTCAGTAGATTACATATATAGTTCCAGTTAGGTTACTACATGTAAGGATGAGCCTCTGTTCTGGTGAAAGGTCAGAAGTGCAACGGGTGAGATGAGAGAGCATTTAAGGACGAGACACACACACACACACATAGTTTCAGTTGTGTACGTGCTGGCCTTCTGTCTGGTGGAAAGGTTACAAGGTTTAGCTGATGAAGTGAAGGGTGAAATAAAGGGCAGCAGAAGCTGACACACACATACACATACATATAAGTAGACTCATTTAGTAGGTAAGAAGTTAAGATGTGTTTTGCTGTAACTGCAAAGTTGGGGTGCGTACGTGTTAGTCTGTTCCAGGAAGTACACCAGATGTCCCAGAGATAAGCGACAGCGAAGGCGAGCTGGGGGAAGCACCTGGGTTCGAGCCGAAGATGATGTTCTTTTAAACTATGTCAAAGTTAACTGAACGGTTGTGGTTTTGCATTGACGTATGCTGTATTGAGTCTGCCTGGCAACAGAAGGGGGGGGGGCTGTACTATTTCACCCCTATAAAGTCTTTGTTCTGACTATTGTAAGACAGTTCAACACTGAATCTGCACAGTGTTGAACATGTGTATTCATTAAAATGTCGTCTAATTGCACCCGGCAGGATCAGTGGTCATTATTTTTGGTCTTCCTCCTCAATTTCTGAACCCTAATACTACCTGTACATTTTAGGATTGTTTTTAAAATTCTCTTATTTGTTTTTAAATCTCTTAATGGCCTGCCCCCCCCCCCTACCTCTCGGAGCTACTACAACCATATACACCTGCCCGTTCCCTTAGGTCCGCCAATCAGCAGCTCCTTAAGGTACCGAAAACTAAGTATAAATTTAAAGGTGATCGTGCTTTTGCTGTAGTTGCTCCAAAGTTGTGGAATGATCTGCCCATGCATGTTAGGCAGGCCTCTTCTCTTTCTGAATTTAAAAGTCTTCTTAAAACATATTGATTCGCTGAAGCCTTTGGCACTGATTAGAGGGGTTGACTCAATTTGTTTTAACATGTTTTAATTTATTTTAGTTATTTAGTTATTTATTTTATCTTATTTTAATTTTCTTTACTTATGCTATTAGCATGTACAGCACTTTGTGAACTCTGGTTTTATGTTAAAGTGCTTTATAAATAAAGGTGGTATGGTATGGTATCCCCACGCTTCCACACTGCTGCTGCCTGCATACAAAGACTCAAACAAAAAGAAAAAAAGCCGTTTTCAGGAAACTGAAGCTGAGGAGGTCTTACAGGACAGGTCTTAGAGGTCTAGTGGAAACCCTGGGTAAATGGAGGCAGGTGTGCTAACCTCTGCCTAAACTCCGACAACTCTGAAGCTTAAAAAGCAGCCAGGTATGACCTCTGGAATTCCATGGGAAAGCCCAAGAGAAACTACAAGGATAAAGTGGAGTCCACTTTCTATGACCCCAAGCACCTCTGCTGCATCCCTGACTATAAAAGGAAAACAGTGTTCAGATGAGCTATGCTAAGGAAGACGTGTCATGCCCTGGAGAGGGCAGTCAGGCTGCCACACTGATCCTAGCATTGCTGATGGGACATTATCCCTTGAAAAAGGTCAACCCACACAAAGCTCCCGGACCAGTCGGGATTCCAGGTGGTGTTCTCAGAGCATGTGCTCCACCGTCTTCCTCCTCTGATTGAAGCAGCCACAGGAAATCAACAGTTTCATGTTGCACCAACACCTGACCCCTCCTCTCATTGGCCTATAGAAGGAAGAGAGCCACACACGGTGCCCTCACCCACCTGGAAAAGGGAAGCACATATTGTGACCTACACCATCACTCCTTTGAAACTCCGTGACCTTTGGACGTCCATCAGCACTTCCTGACAGGACCCAGTTAGAGAGAGCTGGAAAACACACGTCCTCCTCTGTCATCACAAACACAGGAGCATGCAGAGCTGAGTGCTCAGTTGCTTTCTGTACTGCTTAGTTACTCATGACTGTGTCGCTAAGCACAGCTTTAATATCCATGTTATACTATTAAATATTAATATACATTAAACAGAATTACTGACTACAACAGCATCACGTTTGTTTTAGTGTAGCAAGCTACAACGTAGCATTACAACCAAACCACACCTGGAAACCCAGTCAAGCGTTCATGTTAGCAGGCTGCAGAGTGGGTGCAATGGTTGTAAACCAGTTGTTTATATCATCCTCAGAGCTACTGTAAATATCAGGATTAAATGTTTCCCTTTGAGACTTTAACAATAGACTGAGTCTGTGTGTGTGGATGATGTCATCTCTGTCTGACATCAGCGATACAAAAACTCAGATGTAATGAATTATTCAAGCACACTGACTATGAGCACAGCACAGGTGTTCTGCATGGCCAACAAGCCTCTAACACAGTGTACAGCTCACTCTGGCCCCGCAAACGGGACACGGTAGCCCCGCAAACGGGACACGGTAGCCCCGCAAACGGGACACGGTAGCCCCACAAACAGCTTCATTTTTGTACAGTGGGAAGAAGCAGAGCCTCATCGTCCGTCTTTTATACAGTCAACTTCCTGGATTTCCTTACCTGGATTACATCCATCAAAACGTCCTTGTGATGGTCGGTACAACACGCCCTACACTCAACAGCTTTTAATGTAACAAAAAAAAAAGACATCCAAGCTTTTACTTACGGTCCTTAAGCTCATGTACACCAATCCTACCATCCCAGTTTGAGCACTGGCACAGATTGGCATCCATCTAACGTTTTGGTAAACCTGAAGCTTTCCAACCTGACCACAGAGTCGTTGAAGCCAACTCAAAGAGTGTGTTTCTTTGTAACGGGATGAGTGTGTGAAGACGACGGAGGGACACACACCTGCACCATACTACTAATGACCATCGGCAGCATGTTGAGAGGAAAACGCAGGATGTTGAAGAGTGCCAGCGACACAAAGGCCTTCTGGGCGTCCAGCACGTTTTGTTCATCAATCAGTACATACACAGCGAAGGTCGACAGGGCCACCTGTGCAGTGATGCAAAAGACATCGCAATGAGAATTTCAAATGTAATGACAGTAAAATGCAGTGTTTGGTTTAACTGATCTGCAGCGGCTCACTTGGATGTGTGTAATGTTTGTCCACTGTGGTCAGACTTACAAGGAATGGTGCACAGACCCAGGTGAAGGTTGACACCGCCCCCAGGTAGGCAGCCTTTTTCAGGACACGCAGCTCACTTTCACGAATTTCTGACACCTTTCCTTTGAAGGCCAGCTCCCAGGCATAAAGCTTCAGCACTTTGATGCCATTCAGCATCTCATTCATCAGCTTAATGCGATTGTCTTTACTCTTCATCTGAGCCACCTGCAACAAACACACAAACACTGGGCTACAAATGGCTACAAGCTAACAACGTGTGTGTGTGTGTGTAAATGAAGATAATCACTGTACTTGCTGTCACTCGACACATTATCACACACTCTTTAATAGAAATGGCCTGGCATTTACATGGTGACCACCCTGCTTTATTCTACAGATTTTAGGCCTGTTACCTACCTCAGAGTTTCCCAACCACTGGGCTGCGGCACATAGGTGTGCCGTGAGAAATGATCAGGTGTGCCGTGGAACATTATCTGGTTCCACCTGATTGGTACTCTAAGCGAGCGGCGTGAGTAACGGGCAGAACAATGACATTCTCTACCACTAGAGGGCAGTACAACTACCTGCTCTAATGAAATGGGTTGCTGACTGGCAGTAAAACAGAAGACGACGAGGAAGAAATGACATAATAGTCATGCTGTGAGTGAGATGATGCAGTGTGTAATAGCAACAGATAAATATTTGAAAAGAAAAAGTGTTCAGTCTGACCTGGTCCTGGAGAAAACTCTGACCCAGGTGAAGGCCCGAGCATGAGTAGTGGTTAGAAGGAAGCAACAAAGGTAAACTGGGGACAAACTGAGCCAGTTCTGCTATATCTGGTGGAAGACTTATCAGTATGCTTTTGGTGACATTTCTGTTTGGTGGTGTGCCGTGGGATTTTTCTAAAGTGAAATATGGACCGTGGCTCCAAACGGCTGGGAAACACTGAAATGTATACTTCTATCAAATGTATGTACTGGGAACTTGTCCATTATTTACTGGAAAATGTGGTAATTCCAGTAAAGTCTGACATGGATGTATACATCCATCTGTCCCAGGATTGGGTGGATGTGGTGCCTAGAGTCTATCCAGGGCGAGATGCCCCCTGGAGCCGCTCCCAGTCTGTCACGGGGCTAACACAAAGATGTTCACAAATACGACTAATGATGCAGGAGCAGGAGCACCCTGCATGGAGAACATGTAAGCTCCACACAGAAAGGCCTCCACATGGCTGAAGGATTGAAACCTGCCAATAATTATAACAGTAGAACATGAAAATGTAATGAAGGTGTATACGGGTGTAGGGATAATAATAACAAAGTCCCACCTGGTAAGCTTTGGTTTTCATTGCAATTACAGCATTAACAGGAACCATGAGCACCATCACAGCCACTCCAGCCAGCACAGACGGACCCAGGTTCTGCACACATGACAACAAAGAAACTGTTTCAGTGTAAGCCTGTGGTGAACAGTATTAGTCACACTCGTGGAACCATCCAGCCACGGTCACTGGAAGCCTTCCACAAGCAGAGCGCCACTTTTTAAAAACAGATTTTGTTGCACTTTATAAATGGAGAAACCAGCTGTAACTGACAATCATTACATTAAACACCATCTGGACTCCATCCTGCATACGCAGGAACAATCAAGCTTCCACAGCTGCCCAAGCCTCATGAGCTGAGGCAACACACAATAGCATGTTTATTTTTTTTATACTGAAGTATGTAAGCAGTATTAAATATTTGATTTTAAAATTATATTTAAAGTTTAGTTTCTCTACTTAACCTGACCTGCCAAAGAAAGTAGAGGGCCAGCACCACCTGCAGAGGAGCAGACCATATCATGTTGATATATGTGATGAGATCCATGAAGCGCTGCGCGTCCACTGACATCAGGTTGACGATTTCTCCCACTGTAGAGGTTCGCCGTGCCGCGCTGCTGATGACCAAGGCCTGAGGAACAGATGAAGCGATGAGATAAAGGCTTTCCAGCAAAAGCAACCACTGATGGACAGAATAACAGTCAGCTCCAAAGCACTTTCTTAATGAAGAGATGATGAACATGGTTACATTTATCAAGCTTCATCACAAAGAATCTAAATTGCTCTGAAGCAGCACTTGTGTTTGTCCGTTACCTTCCTATAGACGGCTCCAATGATTGCAGTGCGTAAGCGCATGCCTGACACAAAGCATACATGAAAGTACTTCTGCAGGATGAGTGACTGCACGGAGGTGCAGACGAAGAGCAGAGCAGCGTAGAAGTAGCCCTGCCAGGAGGGGGCGCTGGAATCATTGACAAACTGGATAAGCAGTCTACAGAGAAACAGGAAACAAAGGAACATTAAGCACATGCGTCCTTCCCCTCAGTCCTTATTAAAACTGCATCGTGTACTAATGTAGTAGAAAAACACGGAGCAGCCCAAAGCAATACATCGCACTTTCTACTATGTTTGTCATCACTTCCACAACTAGAGTCCATCATTTAATGAAATGTTGGTCTTTCACCAGCCTGGTTAGGGCCCGAGCACCGAGTGTGCGAAGGCCCTATTGTATCTGCTCTGTTTCTTATTATTGTTATTATTATTATTATTATTATTATTATTATTATCATTATTATTATTATTTCGGCAAATGAATCGGCCTTTTGAGGGCCTAAACATGCTCAAAAACTCATGAAATTTTGCACACACGTCAGGTCTGGTGAAAATTTACGTATTTTAATGTCCGTAGACATGTCCAGGGAAAATTGGCTCAGTAGCGCCACCTAGAAAAATGAGAAACGCGAGCCGCCGAGATGGGTATGGCCTACATGTATAAAACTCGGAACACATATCTATCGTTCGGAGACGCACATAAAAGTCTATTATGGCCATGTCCTAAACCCAACAGGAAGTCCGCCATTTGGAAGTGAAGGTGACATTTTGGCTCTAATTTTGCCATTTCCATGCCTCGAACTTTTTCGAACTCCTCCTTGGGATTTGGTCGTACAAGCTTCATATTTGGTCAGTGTCAACTACACACCTGGGCCATGTTAAATTGCGGAGCTTTTGAGTTTTCGGGATACGGTGAGGCCGTGGCGCCACGGCGAATTTCGATGACTCGCCATGAAAATCTTATTGCCTCTCGTTCTGTCATACATTGTCCGACCTTGACCAAAGTGGACACATATGATAAGGCTCCACCCCTGAACATATTTCAACTGCCATATTTGACATCAGGGACAGTGCCACCTAGTGGGAACAGGAAATGTCATGTTTTACACTTTGGGGTACAGTATTGTAATGGGTGACATCTGCAGCCTCAAATTTCTCCAGGAAAGCCTTAAGGAGTTGGTCTTGGGTTACAGAGAAAACTGTGAGTTTTCGCGGAAGGGTGTGACCCCAGCAGCATGGCGAACATTGAGGTCTCGCCATGAAGAAACAAATTAGTGTAACTCAATGAAATCCAATGTGATCAGTACCAGATTTTACAGGGATGATGTCAGACCCGCCCTGAACAGATTGATATGCCCATTGTCAGGAATACGTAGAGCGCCACCTAGTGGCACCAGGAAATGTCATGTCTTTCATTTTGTTGTACTGATTTTCACAGGTTCATCGTGGCCACCTCAAAAGCGGTGAATATCACCATCAGTCCCTCTTGATGCTTCAGTGAGAAAATTGTGAGTTTAAACTGAACGGCGCACCCTGGTGGCAACGCAGTTCACCATGAAAGATGAAGTGGCTTTTGAGGGGCTTGAAAAGTTTAAAAGTCTTGAAATTTGGCGCTCACCTCTAATGTGATGAGGGATTTCTTTTATATGTTCATTTTCCTTGAACAGCGCAAAATGGCTCCACAGCGCCCCCTACAAAATTTCAAAACAACAGCCCCTGCTCTGTGTTTTATGTATGAGTTTGAAACCTGGCAAGCTTATTGGAGATATCAAGATGTACAAAAAAAGTCTCTTGGAGCAATATCCCAAATCCAACAGGAAGTCAGCCATTTTAAAATTAATGTGTAAATTTGGCGACATTTTCCCTCTTTTCAGGCCTCATACTTTGACGAACTCCTCCAAGGGATTTCATTAGATTTACGCGATCTCCTGTGTGTGGAATCTAAAGACCTTTGTGATGTTAAATTGCGAAGCTTTTACGTTCAGGGAAACGGGGTGGTCATGGCGGCACGTGGAGTTTCAATCACTCGCCAAAAGCAATAACCTGCTGTCGCTCAAAAACACAATGTCCAATCTCTCCCAAAGGTCGCAGGCGTGATGAGACTCGAGCTCGGAAATGTTTGTTATGCCATTTGTCAGTAATGGTTAGAGCGCCACCTAGTGGGACGACTATAATAATGGTTGAATGAGATGAAATTTTAGCTGGTGGTTAAATGCATGAATTCCATCAATGTGACATCAGATCGGAAGCGCTGGTTTTAGGTGTTGGGCTTGGCCCGACGCGCCGGGGGTGCTCGGGCCCTCATATCACTGCTTGCAGCTTTAATTAGGGCCCGAGCACTTCGAGTGCGAAGGCCCTATTGTATCTGCTCCGTTTCTTATTATTATTAGGGCCCGAGCACCGAGAGTGCGAAGGCCCTATTGTATCTGCTCTGTTTCTTATTATTATTATTATTATTATTATTATTATTATTATTTCGGCAAATGAATCGGCCTTTTGAGGGCCTAAACATGCTCAAAAACTCATGAAATTTTGCACACGCATCAGGTCTGGTGAAAATTTACGTATTTTAATGTCCGTGAGACATGTCCAGGGAAAATTGGCTCAGTAGCGCCACCTAGAAAAATGAGAAACGCGAGCCCCGAGATGGGTATGACCTACATGTATAAAACTCGAACACATATCTAACGTTCGAGACGCACAAAAAGTCTATTATGGCCATGTCCTAAACCCAACAGGAAGTCCGCCATTTGGAAGTGAAGGTGACATTTTGGCTCTAATTTTGCCATTTCCATGCCTCGAACTTTTTCGAACTCCTCATTGGAATTTCATTGTACAAGCTTCATATTTGGTCAGTGTCAACTACACACCTGGGCCATGTTAAATTGCGGAGCTTTTGAGTTTTCGGGATACGGTGAGGCCGTGGCGCCACGGCGAATTTCGATGACTCGCCATGAAAATCTTATTGCCTCTCGTTCTGTCATACATTGTCCGACCTTGACCAAAGTGGACACATATGATAAGGCTCCACCCCTGAACATATTTCAACTGCCATATTTGACATCAGGGACAGCGCCACCTAGTGGGAACAGGAAATGTCATGTTTTACACTTTGGAGTACAGTATTGTTATGGGTGACATCTGCAGCCTCAAATTTCTCCAGGAAAGCCTTAAGGAGTTGGTCTTGGGTTACAGAGAAAACTGTGAGTTTTTGCTGAAGGGTGTGACCCCAGCAGCATGGCGAACATTGAGGTCTCGCCATGAAGAAACAAATTAGTGTAACTCAATGAAATCCAATGTGATCAGTACCAGATTTTACAGGGATGATGTCAGACCCGCCCTGAACAGATTGATATGCCCATTGTCAGGAATACGTAGAGCGCCACCTAGTGGCAACAGGAAATGTCATGTCTTTCATTTTGTTGTACTGATTTTCACAGGTTCATCGTGGCCACCTCAAAAGCGGTGAATATCACCATCAGTCCCTCTTGATGCTTCAGTGAGAAAATTGTGACTATAAACTGAACGGCGCACCCTGGTGGCAACGCAGTTCACCATGAAAGATGAAGTGGCTTTTGAGGGGCTTGAAAAGTTTAAAAGTCTTGAAATTTGGCGCACACCTCTAATGTGATGAGGGTTTTCTTTTATATGTTCATTTTCCTTGAACAGCGTTTAATGGCTCCACAGCGCCCCTACAAAATTTCAAAACAACAGCCCCTGCTCTGTGTTTTATGTATGAGTTTGAAACCTGGCAAGCTTATTGGAGATATCAAGATGTACAAAAAGTCTCTTGGAGCAATATCCCAAATCCAACAGGAAGTCAGCCATTTTAAAATTAATGTGTAAATTTGGCGACATTTTCCCTCTTTTCAGGCCTCATACTTTGACGAACTCCTCCAAGGGATTTCATTAGATTTACGCGATCTCCTGTGTGTGGAATCTAAAGACCTTTGTGATGTTAAATTGCGAAGCTTTTTACGTTCAGGGAAACGGGGTGGTCATGGCGGCACGTGGAGTTTCAATCACTCGCCAAAAAGCAGTAACCTGCTGTCGCTCAAAAACACAATGTCCAATCTCTCCCAAAGGTCGCAGGCGTGATGGGACTCGAGCTCGGAAATGTTTGTTATGCCATTTGTCAGTAATGGTTAGAGCGCCACCTAGTGGGACGACTATATAATGGTTGAATGAGATGAAATTTTAGCTGGTGGTTAAATGCATGAATTCCATCAATGTGACATCAGATCGGAAGCGCTGGTTTTAGGTGTTGGGCTTGGCTCGACGCGCCGGGGGTGCGAGGGCCCTCATATCGCTGCTTGCAGCTTTAATTATTATTATTATTATTATTATTATTATTCAGGCAAAACAAGGGCCTTTTTGAGGGCCTGAACATGCTCAAAAACTCTTGAAATTTTGCACACATGCCAGGTCTGGTGAAAAATTTTGTATTTTAATGGTTTTAAATATGAGCACTGGGAAATGGCTCTAGAGCGCCACCTATGCCTTGTTAAATGCAGCCCTACGAACACATCGTTTGAGCTACATGTATGAAATCTGGCACACATGTGTATCATGCCAAGACGAACAAAAAAGTCTGTGGGCCCATTGTCGCAAACCCAACAGGAAGTCCGCCATTAGCAAGTGAAGGTGACATTTTGGCTCTAATTTTGCCATTTCCATGCCTCGAACTTTTTCGAACTCCTCTTTGGGATTTGGTCGTATAAGCTTCATCTTTGGTCAGTGTCAACTACACACCTGGGCCATGTTAAATTGCGGAGCTTTTGAGTTTTCGCGATACGGTGAGCCCGTGGCGCCACGGCGAATTTCGATGACTCGCCATGAAAATCTTATTGCCTCTCATTCTGTCATACATGGTCCGACCTGGACCAAAGAGCACACATATGATAAGGCTCCAGCCCTGAACATATTTCAACTGCCATATTTGACATGAGGGACAGCGCCACCTAGTGGCAACAGGAAATGTCATGTTTTACACTTTGGTGTACAGTATTGTGATCGATGACATCTGCAGCCTCAAATTTCTCCAGGAAAGCCTTAAGGAGGTGGTCTTGGGTTACAGTGAAAACTGTGACTTTTCGTCAGAGGGTGTGACCCCTGCAGCATGGCGAACATTGATGTCTCGCCATGAAGAAACAAATTAGTGTAACTCAATGAAATCCAATGTGATCAGTACCAGATTTTACAGGGATGATGTCAGACCCGCCCTGAACAGATTGATATGCCCATTGTCAGGAATACGTAGAGCGCCACCTAGTGGCACCAGGAAGTGTCATGTCTTTCATTTTGTTGTACTGATTTTCACAGGTTCATCGTGGCCACCTCAAAAGCGGTGAATATCACCATCAGTCCCTCTTGATGCTTCAGTGAGAAAATTGTGACTATAAACTGAACGGGCGCACCCTGGTGGCAACGCAGTTCACCATGAAAGATGAAGTGGATTTTGAGGGGCTTGGAAAGTTTAACAAGTCTTAAAATTTGGCGCACACCTCTAATGTGATGAGAGGCTTTCTTGTTAAGTGATCACTTTCATTGAATAGCCCAAAATGGCTCCACAGCGCCCCTACAAAATTTCAAAACAACAGCCCCTGCTCTGTGTTTTATCTATGAGTCTGAAACCTGGTGAGTTTATGGGAGATATCAAGATGTACAAAAAAGTCTCTTGGAGCAATATCCCAAATCCAACAGGAAGTCAGCCATTTTAAAATGAATGTGTAATTTTGGCGACAATTTCCCCTTCTTTTCAGGCACCGTTCTTTGACGAACTCCTCCAAGGGATTTCATCACATTGCCGCGATCTCCTGTGTGTGGAATCTAAAGACCTTTGTGATGTTAAATTGCGAAGCTTTTTACGTTCAGGGAAACGGGGTGGTCATGGCGGCACGTGGAGTTTCAATCACTCGCCAAAAAGCAGTAACCTGCTGTCGCTCAAAAACACAATGTCCAATCTCTCCCAAAGGTCGCAGGCGTGATGAGACTCGAGCTCGGAAATGTTTGTTATGCCATTTGTCAGTAATGGTTAGAGCGCCACCTAGTGGGACGACTATAATAATGGTTGAATGAGATGAAATTTTAGCTGGTGGTTAAATGCATGAATTCCATCAATGTGACATCAGATCGGAAGCGCTGGTTTTAGGTGTTGGGCTTGGCTCGACGCGCCGGGGGTGCGAGGGCCCTCATATCGCTGCTTGCAGCTTTAATTATTAGGGCCCGAGCACTGAGAGTGCGAAGGCCCTATTGTATCTGCTCCGTTTCTTATTATTATTATTATTATTATTATTATTATTATTCAGGCAAAAGAAGGGCCTTTTTGAGGGCTTTAACATGCTCGAAAACTCTTGGAATTTTGCACACATGCCAGGTCTGGTGAAAAATTTTGTATTTTAATGGTTTTACATATGAGCACTGGGAAATGGCTCAGTAGCGCCACCTATGCCTTGTTAAATGCAGCCCTACGAACACATCGTTTTAGCTACATGTATGAAATTTGGCACACATGTGTATCATGCCAAGACGAACAAAAAGTCACTGGGACCATTGACGCAAACCCAACAGGAAGTCCGCCATTTGGAAGTGAAGGTGACATTTTGGCTCTAATTTTGCCATTTCCATGCCTCGAACTTTTGCGAACTCCTCATTGGAATTTCATCGTACAAGCTTCATATTTGGTCAGTGTCAACTACACACCTGGGCCATGTTAAATTGCGGAGCTTTTGAGTTTTCGGGTTACTGTGAGGCCGTGGCGCCACGGCGAATTTCGATGACTCGCCATGAAAATCTTATTGCCTCTCGTTCTGTCATACATTGTCCGACCTTGACCAAAGTGGACACATATGATAAGGCTCCACCCCTGAACATATTTCAACTGCCATATTTGACATCAGGGACAGCGCCACCTAGTGGGAACAGGAAATGTCATGTTTTACACTTTGGGGTACAGTATTGTAATGGGTGACATCTGCAGCCTCAAATTTCTCCAGGAAAGCCTTAAGGAGTTGGTCTTGGGTTACAGAGAAAACTGTGAGTTTTCGCTGAAGGGTGTGACCCCAGCAGCATGGCGAACATTGAGGTCTCGCCATGAAGAAACAAATTAGTATAACTCAATGAAATCCAATGTGATCAGTACCAGATTTTACAGGGATGATGTCAGACCCGCCCTGAATAGATTGATATGCCCATTGTCAGGAATACGTAGAGCGCCACCTAGTGGCACCAGGAAATGTCATGTCTTTCATTTTGTTGTACTGATTTTCACAGGTTCATCGTGGCCACCTCAAAAGCGGTGAGTATCACCATCAGTCCTTCATGATGCTTCTGTGCGAAAATTGTGACTTTAAACTGAACGGCGCACCCTGGTGGCAACGCTGTTCACCATGAAAGACGAAGTGGCTTTTGAGGGGCTTGGAAATTTTAAAAGTCTTGAAATTTGGCGCACACCTCTAATGTGATGAGGATTTCTTTTTATATGTTCATTTTCCTTGAACAGCGCAAAATGGCTCCACAGCGCCCCCTACAAAATTTCAAAACAACAGCCCCTGCTCTGTGTTTTATGTATGAGTTTGAAACCTGGCAAGCTTATTGGAGATATCAAGATGTACAAAAAAGTCTCTTGGAGCAATATCCCAAATCCAACAGGAAGTCAGCCATTTTAAAATTAAGGTGTAATTTTAGCCACTTTTTCGCCTCTTTTCAGGCCTCATACTTTGACGAACTCCTCCAAGGGATTTCATCAGATTAACCCGATCTCCTGTGTGTGGAATCTAAAGACCTTTGTGATGTTAAATTGCGAAGCTTTTACGTTCAGGGAAGCGGGGGTGGCCATGGCGGCACGTGGAGTTTCAATCCTCGCCAAAAAGCAGTAACCTGCTGTCACTCAAAAACACAATGTCCAATCTCTCCCAAAGTTCGCAGGCGTGATGAGACTCAAGGTCGAAAATGTTTGTTATCCCATTTGTCAGTAATAGTTAGAGCGCCACCTAGTGGGACGACTATAATAATGATTGAATGAGATGAATCGTTAGCTGGTGGTTCTAGGCATGAATTCCATCAATGTGACATCAGATCGGACGTGCTGGTTGTAGGTGTTGGGCGTGGCCCGACGTGCCGGGGTGCGAGGGCCCTCATAACGCTGCTTGCAGCTTTAATTATTATTATTATTATTATTATTATTATTCAGGCAAAACAAGGGCCTTTTTGAGGGCTTTAACATGCTCAAAAACTCTTGAAATTTTGCACACATGCCAGGTCTGGTGAAAAATTTTGTATTTTATTGGTTTTACTTATGAGCACTGGGAAATGGCTCTAGAGCGCCACCTATCCCTTGTTTAATGCAGCCCTACGAACACATCGTTTGAGCTACATGTATGAAATCTGGCACACATGTGTATCATGCCAAGACGAACAAAAAAGTCTGTGGGCCCATTGACGCAAACCCAACAGGAAGTCCGCCATTTGGAAGTGAAGGTGACATTTTGGCTCTAATTTTGCCATTTCCATGCCTCGAACTTTTGCGAACTCCTCCTTGGGGTTTGATTATATAAGCTTCATATTTGGTCAGTGTCAACTACACACCTGGGCCATGTTAAATTGCGGAGCTTTTGAGTTTTCGGGATACGGTGAGCCCGTGGCGCCACGGCGAATTTCGATGACTCGCCATGAAAATCGTATTGTCTCTCATTCTGTCATACATGGTCCGACGTGGACCAAAGAGCACACATATGATAAGGCTCCAACCCTGAACATATTTCAACTGCCATATTTGACACCAGGGACAGCGCCACCTAGTGGGAACAGGAAATGTCATGTTTTACACTTTGGAGTACAGTATTGTTATGGGTGACATTTGCAGCCTCAAATTTCTCCAGGAAAGCCTTAAGGAGTTGGACTTGGGTTACAGTGAAAACTGTGAGTTTTCGCGAAAGGGTGTGACCCCAGCAGCATGGCGAACATTGAGGTCTCGCCATGAAGAAACAAATTAATGTAACTCAATGAAATCCAATCTGATCAGTACCAGATTTTACAGGGATGATGTCAGACCCGCCCTGAACAGATTGATATGCCCATTGTCAGGAATACGTAGAGCGCCACCTAGTGGCACCAGGAAATGTCATGTCTTTTATTTTGTTGTACTGATTTTCACAGGTTCATCGTGGCCACCTCAAAAGTGGTGAATATCACCATCAGTCCCTCATGATGCTTCAGTGAGAAAATTGTGACTTTAAACTGAACGGCGCACCCTGGTGGCAACGCTGTTCACCATGAAAGATGAAGTGGCTTTTGAGGGGCTTGGAAAGTTTAAAAAGTCTTGAAATTGGGCGCACACCTCCAATGTGATGAGGGCCATCGTGTTATGTGATCATTTTCATTGAATAGCGCAAAATGGCTCCACAGCGCCCCCTACAAATATTCAAATCAACAGCCCCTGCTCTGTGTTTTATCTATGAGTCTGAAACCTGGTGAGCTTATAGGAGATATCAAGATGTACAAAAACGTCTCCTGGAGCAATATCCCAAATCCAACAGGAAGTCAGCCATTTTAAAATCAATGTGTAATTTTGGCGACATTTTCCCTTCTTTTCAGGCCTCATACTTTGACGAACTCCTCCAAGGGATTTCATCATATTGACCCAATCTCCTGTGTGTGGAATCTAAAGACCTTTGTTATTTTAAATTGCGAAGCTTTTTACGTTCAGGGAAACGGGGTGATCATGGCGGCACGTGGAGTTTCAATCACTCGCCAAAAAGCAGTAATCTGCTGTCACTCAAAAACACAATGTCCAATCTCTCCCAAAGGTCGCAGGCGTGATGAGACTCGATCCGGAAATGTTTCTTATGCCATTTGTCAGTAATGGTTAGAGCGCCACCTAGTGGGATGACTATAATCATGATTGAATGAGATGAAATGTTAGCTGGTGGTTAAATGCATGAATTCCATCAATGTGACATCAGATCGGACGTGCTGGTTTTAGGTGTTGGGCGTGGCTCGACACGCCGGGGGTGCGAGGGCCCTCATAACGCTGCTTGCAGCTTTAATTCACATTTGCAGCTCTTAGATTTTGTGTTCAGTTCAGAGCACCCAGCCTTCTTAGGGTGACTGAGTGGGTGCTCCACTCTGTAGTCCCATTGGGAGACCTGACAGTGAGACCTGGAGGAACGGCCTGAGCTGGAGGAGTCCTATCAGGCTTGGGTAGTCCGTTGATGGGAACGGAGCGCGAGTTGGGCGCTGAGAAAAAAAATTGTGTGGGAGGAGTTTGTTGAGGCACAGCAGTCCTGGCAAAAATATATTTAGTGCAACAGATGGGCTCTGACGTGTTTTCCCAATTATTTAAACAAAGTTCTAGAACATGAGAAATGCACGATGTAACTTCAGACAGATCAACGACTCAATGTCATCTTATCAAAGGGTCTACAGTTTCCTCACCGCAGGATCTCAGGGCCAACAAACATTAGGATGTCCTGGATTAATTTATAGATGCAGGAGATGAAGAAGTAGGGCCCAAACGTGAGGCACAAGGCCCACAGCAGTGAGGGCTCTTTATTTTTCTTTCGAGGTCTCAGAATCAAGATTTCAGACTCTTCCACAGCTTGGCCCTGCGGGTTTTCACTGTGGGGCACTCGCTTGGACGAGTACAGCATTTTATCCTCTGACCTGTGAAGATGAAAGAGAAAGGTGAGTGAACCTGGCTGAATGTTTCCCAAACAATCTGCATTTGTATAAAGAAGTTTGATCCCTTTCCTGACCTTTTAAATTTTTGGCACTGTGTGTTCCAGCGTTTGACCAACTGTGGGACCACTCTGTGGGAGCAGTCCTCAGCGTTCAAAGACCACAGGTCCTTCTCCTCCAGTGGGCGCCTGTAGCCTGTCATCATCATTCTGGTGGAGAGGTTAGGACAGATAGGAGGATAAGACACAAAATATGTAGGAGCTCAATGTGCAGCAACGTTTCCAGAAAGCCCCAAAGGACCATGCAGAAACTAGAAGTTTCAATAAGGAAGACGTCAGCCTTGTATCAAATATCATATTCTTCACACATTCTTATATATTTCTATATTGTGTATTTGTGTATTTTGGCGTATTTTGTTGTACAATTATTTTATTTTCAACTTTAATTTTTATATTTTATCTTATTCTTTCCCAGTTAAATTTACCCTTTTTAATTTTCATATTTATTTCCTACCCTATTCAGTCTTTTTTCTTTAGGTCACGAGCAGTTGCCTAAGCATTTCACTGCAAATCGTACTGTGTATGACTGTGTATGTGACAAATAAAATTTGAATTTGAATTTATCAATAAGAATCAGTTCCTTCTTTAGAGATGATGTCGACTGATATGAGATTTTGTTCATGAATGTTATTACACAGAAATAAGAGCATGTTTACCGGAGTGGAACAGCGTGTTCCTACCTGGTGATCCACCAGAAGGTTATTCTGGAGAGGAAAGATGCTCCAGGCTCAGGGCACGGATTCTTAAGACAAACATCGTGCAGTTAGAGCCAAATGATTTCTCTGGTGCAAAGATATCCATGGCTTAGAAGAGCAGAAGACACTGATACAGCAGTGCTTTCACTGTACTACCAAAAGTATTCGTCTTTCTCCCTTCACACATCACATCCCATTCCTGATCCATAGATTTAATATGATGTTGGCCCACCGTTAGCAGCTCTAACAGCTTCAACTCTTCTGGGCAGACTCTGCACGAGGGTTAGGAGTGTGTTTATGGGAATCTTTGACCCTTGTTCCTGAAGCACATTTTTGAGGTCAGACACTGAAGATGAATGTGGAACATCCCCAAACTGTTCCCACAAAGTTGGGAGCATCAAAATGTGCAAACTATCTGGGCATACTGAAGCATTAAGAGTTCCAGGAACAAAGGCCGAGCTGAACTCGGGGATTTGGAGGGGTAAGTGAATACTTATGGCAATATAGTAATCTGAGTATAAATGAGTGACAAGGAAAGAAAGACGGATTTGTCAGGCAGCCTCACCGAGTCTTTAACATCCCGGGAAAAGAGGGGTGGCTGGTCGGTCAGGCTGGACAGGAACAGAGCAATCAGCAGCAGAGCATAGTAGATGTAAAAGGTGGTGTACCTCCACACACACACTGTCTGAGGCTGCACAAAAAAGGATGTTTTTAACCAAACAACCTTATTTTGTTTATTTACTACAAAATCAGTTCGATTAGTAACCAGTTATTTATCATCATTTAAGTGAGTGTAGTCCTGCTCAGTGAGCACTGACCTGCTCCAAGGCCTGAAAGATCTTTGACCTGAAGGTGACAGTGGCACACAGCAGTGCCAGCAGCCAGTAGATCAGCATCACCCCTGATGATTGAGCCCCTTTCATCCGCTCATAGTGGATTAACATGACAGCCAACAGCTGCGGCACAAGCACATGCAAATATTTTTATATACTAACAAAAATAGTCTATTTAGTTTTTATAATATATATTAAAGAGCATAAATGTAAGAGTTAAGTGAAAAAAGAAAGGCTACCCTAAATAACAAAATACATGTAAACTTTTCTCAGCTCCATAAAGAGACGGTAGAGACAGCCTGAACGCTCACCATGGTGAGGCCCAGTAAGGTCGGACTGACGAGGCGGACAGGTGCTGGGCTGCTGACATGACTCCTTTCCCAGAAAGAATAAAACACATCTGACCAGCAGATAATCCAAAGTAAAAAGCCAACAGCCTGTGGAAACAAATGAAATTGCTCCTGGATTTAACACTTGTGTCATCAATATTTCTTTAAACAGTTGTTAAATACATTTGGTATTTTGTTTATAGACATATGACTGACATATACCACAGTTACAGTAGTGACAAGTGCAACCAACCAATGAAACTACAAACACACTGCTCAGTCACTATAATTAAAACAGTATGGCAGTTTAGCTAGATTAGATTAAACTGTGATCCTTTATAATAATATCTTTGGGTAGTAGAACATCAAATGTTTAAACTGTGAAAACATGCAATTCAAAAAATAAATAATGTCATTATGATTTTGTTAACAGCAATGTAGACTGGAAAAGTAAGTGGTACTAATATCAAAGAGCTGTAGGAACATTTGGAACCAGTTTGGTTAACTGGTAACAGCTCAGTAACACGACTGTGCTCAGCCTTCCTCCTGGTTAGGACAGGCCCAGAACCCTCAACTATGAGGGGCCCATGAGGCATATCAGATACCAGGACCCCCTCACCTGCCTCTACTCTGAGTCCCTCCTGAATGACTGAATTCACCCCAACTCTGAGACAGAGCCCACTCACACTTGACACAAAGTCAATTTCTGCTGGCCGGGGGGGGGGGGGGGTTGGGGGCCGCTGCTTTAGATCACTACCCAAAGCTGAGAGAAGGGACACACATTAATGCCTCTATCGACAATGTCTATGGCACAGCAGACCACAGCAGATGCAGCCCCAGTATATTAGTCTCCCACTGCCCTGACTCATGAACATCACCCTGAGATACTTAGACTGCTCTACTTGCAGCAACAGCTTGTCCCTGACCTGGAGTGGGCACGCTGCAGTAAGAACAATCGTCTCAGACTTACTGTTGCCAACACGGGGCAAATCTCAGCCAGCCCTGGGGTCTTGTTGTTCAACTACCTCAGTGGCCTTGCACATAGTGATGGGCAAGTTAACATACAAAGAGGAGAATCTGGGTAAGTGTGGGTGAGAGTGAGGAGATCCTCAAAGTACTCCTTCCACTGCCCGACTACATCCTCAGTTGCAGTCGGCAGCACCACATCGATGAAGCTTATTGAGTCAATTCAATTTTATTTATATAGCAACAATTCACAACAACAGATGCATCAACATGCTCTATACTGTAAGGTAAAGACCCTACAATCATACAAAGAAAACCCCAACAATCAATGAGGCTCTTTGAGCACGCACTTTGACGTCGGGGGGGGATCTGCCGTGAGCGGTTGTGGAAGACAGGACAAAGACACGCTGTGGAAGAGAGCCACAGATGAAGAATAACTAGCATTTGAATACAGAGGTGTATAGTGAGTGAAGCGGAAACGCCCAGTGCATTATGGGAATCCCCCAGCAGCCTAGGCCTACTGCAGCGTAACTGGGGGAGGTCACCTAAACCAGAATCAGAATCACTTTGATGTAAACCGCAACAACACCTGAATCAGGCACCGACTACTTTGCAGGCGCAGCGCCAAGCAGCCACCTCAACAATGGAGTCGCAGAACATGGTGCATTCAGGCTGGAGGCCCCCTCTCAGGGCACGCTCATGTTTGGGTTCAGCAGGTTGTACTCTACACACCAGTTAGCTCACCACTTTATCCGAGGGCTGCAGGCGCAGACAACTCCAAGACACATCGTGGAACAACACAAAGACTACCCAGGACAAACATTAGACAGCATTCCTCTCCCGAAAGTCCAGCAACAGGTCTCAGCTCCCAGACGACTATGGACTGTTTTTAAAAGAAGAGGGAATCTCACACAACGGGAAACATGGAAGTTTTTAAGAGATGTGTTACTTCCAACAAATTCAAAATAACCTTGTTGTTTTTTTAAATTGTACCTTTTCCTCAGTTTAAACATTTGTTTTTCCTGAATAAATGAATAAAATGATTTTATTCAATTTTCATTTTCCACAACATCCCATTTTCCTGAAGTTGGAATTGCATCATGACGTGAATCTTCAAACATTTGTGTTTGAATCAGTTTCTGCTTTGCTCCACTGAGAGAACAGATGAGTGAAGTGATGAAAACTACTACAGTGGGCTCCCATAACTCACTGTTTTGGCTTTGTTGAGGTGATTCATACATATATATCCATGGTCATGGGTGTGGAGGTAGACGAGGTAAAAGGGTGCACATATCAAAAGGTAGAAGCATGGCAACCACACCAAGACCGTGTTCTGGAAACACTGGGTGAAGTCAGGATTATCGGTGTACCATGTACGGTTCCAATCCTGGAACAGGAAGAGCAAGGTTGAAGATATTTAACAACAGCAGGAAAAGACAGACTCCTGGCCACACATAAGTAATGTGTGGCCAGGAGTTATTAATATAGCTTTCTTGTCTTATTTAGATCAACAATGTTGCATTTTACTGCTACATGCAGCTAAAAACATTAAAATGAAAAGAATATCTCATCACAGTATAGGACAGGGGTGTCGAACTCCAGGCCTCGAGGGCCGGTGTCCTGCAGGTTTTAGATGTGTCCTTGATCCAACACAGCTGATTCAAATGGCTAAATGACCTCCTCAACATGTCCCGAAGTTCTCCAGAGGCCTGGTAATGAACTCATCATGTGATTCAGGTGTGTTGACCCAGGGTCAGATCTAAAACCTGCAGGACACCAGCCCTCGAGGCCTGGAGTTGCCCACCCAGTTAAACAGACAATAACAAGGCAACTCCCAAAAGGGGAATGGTTTTGTAGCTGGTGGACACAGACTGTGGCTGTATCCCAATTCAGGGTCTGCAGCCTTAAAGGCTGCATTTTAAGGCCGATTACGTCACAGCGGCGTGCTGAAGGCTGTCCCAATTCAAAGGCTGCTCGAAATGCGTCCTTCATTTCCCTGAATTTTAAGGCTGTGGCGATGTAGACTTCGTGGCCCAACATATCCCACAATTCATAGCGCGGCAGTCACTGTGGATAATTTTGCCACAGACGGCAGAAGCGGAGCGGCCGAAGAGTAAACTGTTAAAAGTAAGTACTGAATATGATGTCACTTATTTATGTGCAAATGTTTAATAATGAGGAACATTAAAACATTAGATACTTAGATACCACTTGAGCTACAGCCTGAATCAATCGGGCCCTGTTATGTGACCGCACACAGGAGCCTGACGTAGAAAGGTTTGGCAAACAGCGAAAGATGGTAACCAGTGTTGTGATACTGACTGCAGTTTCAAACTATGGTATGATTTCATGTCCCGAGCAAACAAAAGAAAACCTAACCCCAACCTACGTACCAGCTGCTGTCAAGTCTCGTCCCATGTCAAAATATAACCTACCAAAGTGAAACTTGATATCATCAGCTGTGAAATATTAATAAACGGCAACATTTTTATTTTTGTTATTTCAACTAAACATAATCTTCAATTTGATCACACCAGTCACAGTATAAGAGCAACACCTGGAACAAAGACATACCTGAAACTAATAAAGGATAGAGACAGATCAAATGTGCTCAAGTTATTAATTACAGCCAATCAATTTCTAATAATATACCAATTAACTGTAATAAATCTACTAAAATCATAACGGTTGTTACATGCATAGCCATTACCCCTCAGAACCTTCCTGTTCTATAGGATGTGTTTCGTAGATGCACCGTGGTTGCTGTCCCATCTGTACATCAGTGCCTGAGCTATTAGCTTGACAAGCTAAGTGATGGATGCTTGTTTTGGTTGAGACAGTTTAAGGTTTCTCAGTTAATATCATCTCAGAGTAGTGGTGCATGAGATGAGCCCTCCTGGTCGTAGTATTCCCATAGCATTTTATTTTATTTAACAAAATACTGATACTTGGTGTTTCTGTATCTGCTGTATCAGCCCCCACCCCTGGGGTACTGCTCCATCCTGTGGTGTTACTGTGAGCAGTGCTCGTGCGTCTGCTCAGGATGAGCTTCCATGTTGTGGAGTGGAGGGAAATCAGTTGGTAGTTTGATGATGTCACAGTTGTAGTTGAATTCTTCATGATCCGAATTGTTCCGCCCTGTGTTAGCTAGTTCAGGTGAGTGTGTGCTGTTAGCACCTACTTCATGGCGTGCCGGTATATGAGGTCCTACCCAGCTCTATGTGCCAGGGACTTATCATTGGACCTCTGCCTTTGTAATGCTGACTGGTTTGGGACATCGATCCTGAGACACCTATTACTTATATTCATTTTGCCATTCATCCCCAGTCATCCGTTCACACTCTTTGGGCACTGGCTGCTTTTTCACTGCAGTCCTGGTTCCAGAACCAGCTTCAAGTAAGACCCTTAGGTACTTCATTAATGGCAGGCTCTGACATGGTTTTAAACATACTACCAGAGTGGCATTAATCCGTGGCACAGTGCCACGTGTGGGAGAGAGACTACAGGACACTTAATAACACTGACACTGGGACGTTTGAGTGTGTACTGGGACTGATGACAACGAGTTCCTACAGACCAGGAAACGAGGGAAAACACCACAAACACGGTTCCAGCTCGGTGAACATGTATCCTACATACTGCGAACCCTTTGATGTTCTGGAGTTCAGATTAGAGGAAATGTGAAACGCACTTGGCCAATGGAGGCTCAACGATCAGCTGTAACAATGACATTTCTAATGAGAGAAGTGCGTCTAAGACGCGACTAAATAACACGCAACTTGCCGTGGCTTACGATTAGCATGTGCCGGACACCGGCACCGGCAGTCAACGCCAACTACGAGAGTTTAAAGCTAGAGGAAAAGACACGGTGTCTGTGACAGGTAACTCACCCACAGGGGATCGGACCTGTCCACGCTACAGAACTGATCAAACCCCATTCGCTGCGAAGCATTAGAAAAGCACTGCCGGGCAGGGAGCTTAGCTTGTTTTGTAACGTCTGTTAAGACGAAGAGGAAGGTTGTTTTTCTTCTTCTTCTTCGGTAATTCAGAAACTCGGCCCAAAGGTCTACACTGCCATCTACAGCTTATGTAACGTTATGGCTAACTACACTACGCCATTTTTGCAGCAACTGCGGTGGGATTGCTGCTGCGATAGAAGTTACAGGTAAACAACTGGCAAAGCGGTCGTGTCATTACATAGAGCAGATAGTCTGGTGCTGTAGACTGCAAACAGATGGACCTAATAAAGTGGTGGAGACTTTACAACTGAGATATGTGTTTGTGTTCCCAAAACTGTATATTCACACTAAGACAGCGAGAAAGACAAAAAAGGTCATCATTAAAACTATCCCATGTTATACCAGCAGTGTCTGTGAATGCGTATGCAGAAAGCAGTTTGAGTGCTCACCTGAGGAAGGTGTTATATTAATGTCATCCATCCATTGGCTTCTGCTTATCCTTTCCAGGGTCGCGGGGGGCGCTGGAGCCTATCCCAGCTGTCATAGGGCGAGAGGCGGGGTACACCCTGGACAGGTCGCCAGTCTGTCGCAGGGCTAACACACAGGGACAGACAACCATTCGCACTCACATTCACTCCCGCATTCACACCTATGGGCAATTTAGATTTGGCAATTATTTATATTGACAAATTAACTGATATTAATATATTATTGATATTTTAATATCAGTTCATTCAAATTTCTAATGTAGTAATGTAATGACATGTTTTAAGCATTTTCTCTGGTTGTAGTAGACAGTGGCTGGTTTTCAAATGTTAAGACAGTAGCTACTCCAGCACCATATCTAAGTAAAAGTTTAAACGCGGGGGTTCATTCTAATCTAACCAATTGCCCCCAAAACTACAAATACCTGGACAAGAAACAGGAATTTCTTTTGTGTGTAGATGCAGAGAAGGCATGTGATATGTTATGGAGAGAAGTATGTGACTTCAATACTTATGAAGGAATTGCCTCGGAGTTGTCATACAGTTTCATTTATTCAGTACATCAGGATCAGCGCATTCACATAACTGTCAACTGCCAAGCTAGCACACACACATACAGCCAGCGTACACTGTGTACTTCTGGTGATTTCAGAATAAGAGTCCGGACATTACATCTCCCTTTAACAGACAAAAACGCTTCTCTGGTAGTGAGACTATAATAACAAGATGTAAACAGTATACTTGTAGGTTGCAATATGCTATGCTGCTGTATAAGTATTTTAAACATTTTTTTTAAACATTTCAACACTTCTTAAGTTTTCAAACATTTCAACACTTTTTAGGTTCTCAAGACATTTCAACAGCTTCTCAGGCTTTCACTTTACATTAACCCCCCCTTTTTTTTCTTTTTTTTTTTACAAATCAAGAACCTGCCTCGGCTTGATGGCACGGCTGAATCTGGTGCGAGGGCAGGGTTCAGTCATTGTAGTTGGAGTGTGGTGGGGAGACCTGGTCTCTGGAACAATGTCTTGGGTGGTTTGCGTGTTGTCACAGATGTCAGTTTGTGTGGGAGTGCGTGGCGAGGTGTCCTGGGTGCTGATGAGGTGTCGGCGATTGCGTCTCAGGAGTTGACCATCGCCTGTTTTGATGTGATAGCTTCGTGCGGTCTCTGCCGGTTTGATTATAGTGGCTAGTTGCCATGTCCCATCTTCTTGCTGGTAGCGTATTGGTGCTCCAGTCCGCGGTGTTGGCAGGGGTCGGGCGGATGTGTCATAATGTCTTTTCTGACAGAGTTGACATTCCTCCCGTCTTTCTTGCACAAGGCTTTGCGGGGTGACCTGAGGGCGCAGCTGTGTAGTTGTTGAGGGCAAAATGGAGCGCAATCTACGGCTCATGAGGATTTGGGCTGGGGATTTAAGTCCATCAACAGGTGTGTTCCTGTACTCCAGCAAGCTCAAGTAGGGATCCATCTTGTCCTGTTTTGCTTTTGTTGGAATACGATTTGCGGTTTGGACAGTCTTTATGACTAAGCCATTACTCTGGGGGTAACGTGGGCTTCATGTAATATGCTGGAATCCCCAGTGCTCTGCAAAACGTCTGAACTCTTGTGAGCTGTAACATGGCCCATTGTTGCTTATGACTTTCTTCGGAATGCCATGTCTGGAGAATGTGGTTTTCATCTCGTGAATCACAGCTGCCGTGGTGTTTGGCAGGCGCTGGAGTTCAAAGTATCTGCTTAAGTAGTCACAAATGACAATGTAGTTTTCGGAGTTCCATGAGAACAAATCGGTCCCGCCAGTTTGCCATGGGTTCTCTGGGATTTCTTGAGACAGCATGGGCTGGTTTTGGTTCGAGCTGCGATGCATTTGGCAAATGTCACATTTCATAACTGTCTGTTCAATCTGTTGGCTCATGCCTCGTGCCCTGTGTTTGCTCTTTTCGACTCCAAAATGTCCAGTGTGTATTCGTTGCAGCACATCTTTTCTCAGTGAGTGCGGAATTATTATTCTTTCACCTTGCAGGAGAAGTCCAACAGCTTCAGTGATTTCAATGCGATGGGTTCAGTACTCATTGACAAGTTCTGGGCACTTTTTGCGTGTCTCTGGCCAGCCTGACCGGATGATGCATTTGAGGGTAGAGAGTTGTTCGTCTTGGGCTGTGGCGGTTTTGATACACTCCAGTTTCTCTGTGCTTACTGTTGCTGTCTGGACAATTGTATGTACTTGTGTTTCCATTTCCTCACTTACTGAGCTGTCACTGTCGTCTATTGACTTTCTAGATAGTGTGTCGGCTACTGGGATCTCTTTTCCAGGCCTGTGGACAAGTGTTATGCTGTACTTCTGAAGAGCAAGCAGCATACGTTGTAGTCAGGGCGGTGCCAAGGCTAGCGGTTTGCGTAGTATACTTTCCAGTGGCTTGTGATCTGACTCAACTGTAACATGACGTCCGCAAATGTAATCAGCCATAGAGGACGGCATAGAGTTCTTTCTCTATTTGGGCGTAGTTCTGCTCTGTTTTGTTAAGCAGTTTTGATGCATATGTGACCGGCCTTCCTTCTTGCATGACTATTGCACCCAGTCCATTTTTAGATGCATCTACTTGTAGTGTTACCTCCTTTTGAGGGTTGAAATATGCATGCACTGGCCCTGGTTCGGCAGTAAGGGTGTCTTTGATTTGCTCAAAAGCACGTGCGTGTTCTTCTTCTCATTTGAACAGTGTGTCTTGGCGCAGTAGCAGTCTAAGTGATGCGCTCATTTCTGCCAGGTTTGGGGCGAATCTGGCGAGTTAATTCACCATGCCGAGAATTGTCTCCAGCTCCGCAGCATTTTCCAGAGGTTTCATGTTTCTGATAGCTTTTACCTTGAGTGCGTCTGGTTTCAGCCCGTTGGTTGTGAGCTTATGGCCGAAAAAGCACTTTTCTGGATTGAGTTTTAAACCTCTCTTTTACAAGAGCATTGACCCATTTCGTGGGCTCTGTGACTTTTTGGATTATCTTGTCTCTTTCCATATTGTCCAGCTGTGATTTGACGCGATCCCTGAGGGCAAAAGGCACTCTTCTTGGTGGGCACACAACTGGTGCATCAGTTGGGTCCACGGTGAAACTGCACTCACCTTGGAATTCCCCAATGCCTTTGAAAACATCAGAATATTCGCTCATAATGTCTGGTGCTTTGGTGGGCTGCTCTGCTTCCATGCTCTCCGTTACTGCGTGCACAACTTTAATGAGTCCAAGGGCTTTGCATTGCCATTGCAGTCAACAACATGAAATCTCTGTTCAGACTTGCGGTCTTTGTATCTGCTAACCAACTCACAGTGTCCAATGACTTTGAGTGGGTGGCCCCCATAGCCAAACAGCGTGTCCTTGTCCTCCCTGAGTGGAGTTTGTAGCATCTGGAAAGTGTTGTCTGGTATGATGTTTGCTTGTGCCCCGGTGTCCAACTTGAATGTAAGTTTTATCTTATTTGGTCCCAGTAGTATGTCTGCAAATGCACTGTCTCCATTATCCTCTGCGGCTATGGTGTCCATGAACAGCTCTGGCTCTGAATCATTAGCCTCTTGAAAAGTGTGCACCTCTTTGTGTCCTGTTTTTCTTTCCACATTGGGCTTAGATCTGCACACTTTTGCAAAGTGGTTGAATTTCTTGCATTTGAGACACTGTTTACTACGGTGGCCCTGAGAGGCCAAACGGACTGCAACTTCACAAAACACTTGCAAAAAGAAAAACGCTACGAAAAGAAAAACGCTGCAAAAAGAAAAACGCTGCAAAAGCACACAAAACACAACGGAAATGTTTCTGAGGAGACAATAACCCGACGGACCAGTTGCACGAACCAAAACATGCTAACAAGTGCACTGGGACTGGGAGACACTTCAAAGAAGGAGGAGAGGTAAATGTGTTGTAATCATATGATTCTAATAATACTACAGATATCTGGAATATAGGCTGTATCCCAATTCAGGGTCTGCAGTCTTGAAGGCCGCATTTTAAGGCCGCTTAAAACATATCCCAGACTTCATAGCGTGGCGGTGGGTGTGGATAATTTTGCCGAAAAAAATGGTGGAAGCGGGGCGGCCGAAGAGTAAACTTTCAAAAGTACGTACTGAATAGTATGTCACTTATTTATGTGCAAATGTTTAATAATGAAGAACATTAAAACATTACTGTTGGCCACATGCCGGCAAAGTTATGTGACATTAGCGATGTTTGTACTTTCAGTGTTTACTTTGTTTTAAAGCCTCTACTTTATACGCCGTTCGATAGTTGACCTTAATCTTACAGAGAATGTGATGATTTTATGGATAATTAAAGTCAGATCAACAATGTTGCATTTTACTGCTACATGCAGCTACAAACATTAAAATGAAAAGAATATCTCATCACAGTATAGGACAGGGGTGTCGAACTCCAGGCCTCGAGGGCCGGTGTCCTGCAGGTTTTAGATGTGTCCTTGATCCAACACAGCTGATTCAAATGGCTAAATGACCTCCTCAACATGTCCCGAAGTTCTCCAGAGGCCTGGTAATGAACTCATCATGTGATTCAGGTGTGTTGACCCAGGGTCAGATCTAAAACCTGCAGGACACCAGCCCTCGAGGCCTGGAGTTGCCCACCCAGTTAAACAGACAATAACAAGGCAACTCCCAAAAGGGGAATGGTTTTGTAGCTGGTGGACACAGACTGTGGCTGTATCCCAATTCAGGGTCTGCAGCCTTAAAGGCTGCATTTTAAAACCGATTACGTCACAGCGGGCGTGCTGAAGGCTGTCCCAATTCAAAGGCTGCTCAAAATGCGTCCTTCATTTCCCTGAATTTTAAGGCTGTGGCGATGTAGACTTCGTGGCCCAACATATCCCACAATTCATAGCGCGGCAGTCACTGTGGATAATTTTGCCACAGACGGCAGAAGCGGAGCGGCCGAAGAGTAAACTGTTAAAAGTAAGTACTGAATATGATGTCACTTATTTATGTGCAAATGTTTAATAATGAGGAACATTAAAACATTACTGTTGGCCACATGTCGGCAAAGTTATGTGACATTAGTGATGTTTGTACTTTCAGCGGTAACTTGGTTTTAAAGCCTCTACTTCTAAATATATATATATAGTCGACTTTAATCTTACAGAGAATGTGATGATTTTATGGATAATTAAAGTCAGTCATATATCCACAAACACAACAAGCTGAAAGTCAGTGATGCTGCTCGGTTTGCAGTCCTGAATATGACGGCACAAGCAGGATTCACTGCACTGTTAATGTTAGCTATGTTATATTGCTGCCTCTGTTCGGTGGTGTCGAGCCAAACGGACTTTAACGTGTGATTGAACGAGCTGACGGTTCACTCGTTAAGCTGAAAGAAAGATGCTTTAATCACAGGAGTCACACATGTGTCCACTGGACCATCTGGGAACTCTTCTTGTTTAGCACTCGTAATAACACAAACACTAAATCCTCCTTCTCTTGTGCTGTTTTGTAGCAGTGTGTACACCTGAGACTGTCACCTGTCTGTCTGTCCTGCACTCTCTCTCTGTTTCTTTCTCTCTGATTGTGGAATAAAAGTATGAACATGTATTTATAAGTTACACTTGTGTTTGAATCCTGCAGCTTATCACACATTTGATTTCCATGTGTGACGACTGCAAGTGTCCAGAGTGAGGACAGACTGAGGGACCCACTGCTGCACATCATCTGTGAGGCTTTGCACCCCTGATGATGCTTTATATATTCTGAGCTAAGTTGATCTATAGTGTTACATCATATTCTATAAGGATGTTATGTGTTTGTAGACTTTCTGCCCAGTTTGACCCATTTAGCAGAAGTCAGCCTGTTTAAGGCTCTGCTATCTATTCTGTATGACTTAAAGCAGTTATGACATGGTCTGATTTATTTCATATATCAATCTACTCTTCATTCTGTCAGAAACAGTTTTCACAGCTCGTACATTTGCTTTTTACACATATATGTAAGCATTGAGCCAAATTTAGTAATGCCAACATACTGAAGGAACAATATTTGTCTCTTATATATAATACATCTGTATATACACTGTCAAAGATACTTGTCTTTGAGTGAAGATTTAAGGTGATAGGAAATATAAATAACTGCAACTTGAATCTTTACTGAAGCTCAGTATTTGACACGGAGTTCAAACTCACTGCTGTGATAACTAATAATGATTAATATAATAACTATAATATTGGCCATATTATATTTACATTACCAAAGTAAGATGACTTTAGTCTCATGAACAACATTAACTAATTGTTTTTTACTAGCTAATCTTAAAATGACTGTTCAGTACAGAAATGAAGGCCAACAATCACGTTTTACAGTCCTGTGGTCTCAGCCTCAGATACTTATCAAATCACACAAAGCTCATGTAGAAACAAATGAACAAAATATGTTCTCCTTCATTTCTGTCAAACAAAGCTGTATGAAACGTTTCCAGGTGTTAGTATCATGGTTGCTAGGAAACCTGGGCAGCGCGATGAAGGCTAGAGCGTCCCATTTCACAAGCCTACAAGCCCCGCACTTCCGGCCTTAGCGGTCTTTGAGTACGCGGCCCTTGAGGACCGTTAAGGCTGCATACTTTAAGGCTGCAGACCCTGAATTGGGATACAGCCATACATACATGTTTTGGTTCGTGCAACTGGTCCGTCGGGTTATTGTCTCCCCAGAAACATTTCCGTTGTGCTTTGTGTGCTTTTGCAGCGTTTTTCTGTCAACTGCCAAGCTAGCACACACACATACAGCCGGCGTACACTGTGTACTTCTGGTGATTTCAAAATAAGAGTCCGAACATTACAAGAAGGATTTTTGATTAAAATAAAACAGATGAGTGTCAACAGTATAATGCATAAATGTATAGGTGGATAAGAAATTTCTTAGTGTTAGTGTTAGAATTAAGTTCAAATTATCAGGTAGAAAATGGTACTCTTCAAGGCAGTATAGATATTTACTATTATGATCAATTATATTTTTAGCAGTACAGGTGAGTCTGTGGGTATCGCAGTATTTGCAGATGATGGGATTATTTGGAAGAGGGGAAGAAGCAAGATTACAGGAGGCATTAGATTATCATCATACAAAACAAACGCTGCAGTCTTCAAATCTTCATATTAATGTTAAATTATATGAGGATGCTATAGAAAGAATAGAATATTTAAAATATTTGGAAATCTGGTTTGATAAAAAATTGACATTAAAAATGCTTTTGGATTAAAAAGTAACAAAACTCCCGATTCTGTGTTATAGGTCTGGATATGTGACATGTTGACTTCAATGTGTCGTGTCTTTTAGACCCCATTCCCACAAAACTGCTCAAAGAAGTCCTGCCATTAATTAATGCTTCAATCTTAAATATGATCAACCTATCTCTAATAATCGGCTATGTACCACAGGCCTTCAAGCTGGCTGTAGTTAAACCTTTACTTAAAAAAAGCATCTCTAGACCCAGCTGTCTTAGCTAATTATAGGCCAATCTCCAACCTTCCTTTCATATCAAACATCCTTGAAAGAGTAGTTGTCAAACAGCTAACAGATCATCTGCAGAGGAATGGCTTATTTGAAGAGTTTCAGTCAGGTTTCAGAGCTCAGCACAGCACAGAAACAGCTTTAGTGAAGGTTACAAATGATCTTCTTATGGCCTCTGACAGTGGACTCATCTCTGTGCTTGTCCTGCTAGACCTCAGTGCTGCGTTCGATACTGTTGATCATAATATCCTATTAGAGCGATTAGAACATGCTGTAGGTATTACAGGTACTGCACTGCAGTGGTTTGTATCATATCTATTGTTAAAATCTCCCAATTCTTTTAATCTTTGGGCTGAAGGAAGGACAATACTCGGTGTATAAATGCTCAATCAACAATATTTTATTTCCATACAATTCAACACTTAAGAGCATAAGAACCATCATGATGGGGAGACCTGCCTGCAGAGGGTCACAGCAAGTCTCAAAATGGTGACGGGTTACTCAGCTTCTTATAGCCTCTAGTGGCCCCCACCTAGTCGTAAAAGCCTAAACATTCACATTCTTTCTCTCACACGGCGCCTAAGTTATGACCTCGGCTCCCTGTCTTTCTGCTCTCTGTAAAGGTGGGGGTATGGAATGTGGTCTGTCTCTTCTATTATCGGCACAAGGTCTTCTGCACACAACATGCTCTTCATGATTCAGCAGTATGAAATGTCAAGAAACTGTGTAACACATTCAACAGTGTCGAGTAATACAGGTCAATCCAATAGATCTAATGAGTTTCACACTCATTTAAGTCAGAAGTATAATGCAAACTAAAACTACATACTGATCACACACTCTATATTAAGGGGTATAATATGATCTACAGCAGTATCATAATTCAACTACTTTGATTACATATATAAGGTAACATATGATAACCGAATAATCTCACACTATCTAATAGACTCCAATTTGTTCATGTAAATGGAGAGTCCTCTTCATACACTGAGGTTAATTATGGAGCTTGTGAGGAATTGAGGTGTTATTTTTCTGCCATTTTTATTATTTCATTTTACTATTTCTAGTTTCATTATTTTGCTATTGCTATTGCATCATAATCATATAACAAGCATCTGCATTGACGCATTTAGTAATAGTGATATTGCATTTAGATGTTTAAACATATTGGCACCCAATTAAGTTTTTATTACAGGTGCAGTTATAACCACTTTAAACTGTTGAGTTGGATTTATAATCTTAAATGTTTATATGCAGACGGCATGGTGAAAGAAAAGGCCCCACGCAGAGTAACTCTGTGCCAAAATAAGACAGGAAGTTACATGTTTTTTTGAAGTTACATGCTTTGCAGGAAGTGAAACCGAAACCAGAGTCTGAGTGAAAGTTATTCTGAGGAGCTAGTCGGCAGGTGAAATGGGGTGCGATTGTGGTTAGCACATAGACACACACGTAACCACACACACACACACACACTCACTTAGTTAGAGGGATCATTTATAGGGGAAAGTTTAAATTGTTTTGCTTGGGGTTGCTTTTAGACTATATTAGGAGGAGCGAACATATTGGCAACTTTTGAAACTGCTGGAACTTCTGTTATGAAAATGATTATAATCATTTATACACAATTGCATTTTGTGCTTATTAAAGAGCTGTCGCTCCTTGGTCAAGTGAGGGTCAAAAACTTTTGGTTGGCGTTATGACCAGCCAATCTACTGTGAGTTTGACTGGAGCTGTGGAAGGATCGCAACACACGCTTACAAGACATGTATATCAGGTTATTTTTATGATCTTTTATTTGTTTACATTCTTTGATTAAGTTTTAAGTAGTACCATTTAAGTAAGACATTTATTCAATATATTACACATCAGTTTCAGTTGTGTATGTGCTGGCCTTTGTCTGGGGAGAAGGTGAGAGGTGAGACAAAGTGCAGGTGCGGTGATGACATAACCACATACATACATACATACACATAGTAGTAGGCTCATTTTGTGGTAAAGAGTTCAGATTTAATTCTGCTATAACTGTAAGAGTGCCGGCGTACGCGACCGAGCTGTTTCAGGAAACCGATCTGCTGATTTCAGCGATAAGCGACAGCGGTGTGGGGGAAAACATCTGCATGGAGGCGAAGACGCGATGTTCTTTTAATTGTGTCACAAGTTGTCAAACAGAACATTTGTGGTTTTGTGATGACGCAATGAGGGGGCGTCACTAAATATACTCTGATGCATATAAAATTGTATTTTGAAGTCTGGGCGATGAGACCTGATACTGTCGGCGTACAGTGTTCAGCTCCCACGCTGCGTGTTTCATTAAAATCATCGTCCGACTTCACCTTTTGGACCAGTGTGGTTACTTGCATTCCGCCTGTGTTTACTTCCCTATATTTTGAACCCTAACATTTGGGGGCTCGTCCGGGAGGGAAGTGAGACAGGACGGAGAAAGGTCCGAGGCGTCAGGCGCTCAGGCATTGGTCAGTGGTCAAAGTGAGTGACAAGCCGGCATACAACAAAAGGTAGGCGCCACCTGTTGAATTTCAAAGTGTGCCAGATTGGACATTACAAAATTAAAAGTCTACTCACTGAAATTACTGGTATATGTCTGTTTTGATTTTGGTGAAAAGTTAAAACTGAAGTAATGATAATGAAACGTTGAAAATGATAGTACTGGGTAAAGAGAATAAGAGAAAATAAGTAAAGTGTAAAGAGAATAAGTGTATTTAAAGCAGTTGGACTGCTGAGAGAGTTAAAGCAGTTGGACTGCTAATTTAGTGTGGTAGGGAATTTGGTCATTTTGTGGGTTAGAGTCCCAGTTGGTCAGACACGTTGGACGTGCTTCAGTTATACCCTTTTCTGGGGGGTTAACTGTTGTTTCAAAGGAATTAAATTATTTTAGGATGGGACTGGGTCCTAGGAAGCGCATTGCTCAGAGGTAACGCTTGCCAACGGTTCGGACGTGCGCCGTTGTCCTCTATGAGGGATAGTCAGCTGGCTACTGTGGAATTTGGGGCACTCCAGAACAGCTAGTGGTTGGACCACTTTACCGTTTGGAACGGCATCTGCACTTTTTTGGTCAGTAGAAACCGGGTTTCAGGCGTGTAACTTTAAGACTTAAAACTTCGGGAAAGCCTTGGCTGAGGAAGGCCAAAATAGGGCTTTTCGGCAGGGGTTGAGTTGGTTGATGCTTTTAAATTGTGTTAGGGCACTAGAGATGCGGCCGCGGTCCGGGACCGATAAACGGTAAATTCATCGCAAAAAACTCAGGGAGTTTTCCGCTGGGTGGTTATTATTAAATTTGTCGAAATTTGGTAGGTGTTTTAAAAGGCCTAAAATCTGTGCAGTTGTAATTAAAAGACGTCTGTGTAATATAAAATAAGAAATCTTTGTGTGAAGGGAGTCTCTGTGTCAGCAGTGCACTGCCGGATGTGCACTGATGGTGTGTGTGTGAGAATGTAAATGAGGAGCGGTGACGTGTATGGAGATTGTTGCTTTTGGTTTAGAGGGTTATTGAGCTTTATAACTATTGTTTGCAAATATTGCTAAATGCCTGTGACTGAGATGCTGGTTTTGCTCATTAGAATTGTATAAATAGAGTTTGAATTCATTACTGTGGATGTATAGTAATTCACTGTGTTTTAATATATATATTGAGTGCATTGTACAGTACCTAAGACCGCTATATATTTTTCAGTAGTAACCTCTCTTGAGTAATAAGTGCTGGTGTGTTTTAGTTTTCAGCTATGTGTGTGGTGTGAGCAGCTGTGAGGATGATTAGAGGTTTCAGTTGTTTTTCGTTGACTTGGTTTTTCTGAATATGAAAAGCAGGTCCAAAATACTCGTATGAAAGCATAATTTGTGTGATTTTAACCGTGTGAATGCTGTCAGTATTTGATTTGAGTGACTGCGTGATTTGTCTGAGTGAGTGAAAAAGTGGAAGTTTGAGAGAAAAGGCAGTGTGTGTGAGACGATTCATGTCTGAGAGAGGTTAGAATATTTAAAAGTGTGCATGAAATAAGGGTGTATTGTTTTCAGACGAAGATTTAGTAGAATTAAAGAGGGTTTATAGACTGTAAATATAGAAAACAAGAGTTTGATTAATCTGTAGAAACAGGAAAAAGAAATGAAAAGGATATTAATTGTATGCTTTAGTGTGTTGATACAGGTGGACTTCTCTCAACCTGGAACCCTGAGTACAGCGGCAAAAGCGTAGATTAACACAATTGGGAAAACAAGCCAGTTATTGGCTAAAAGTTGATAGCTTCACCTGTCACTCTGTTCGGACCCTGAGAAGAAGCTTAAAGGACAGTTAATTTCATGATGAAGACCGACAGAACATCGTGACTTGAAGAATTAACAGGAGGCAAAGGCCAGTGGAACCGAACCATTAACACTGACGAAGATTGACGACCCAAGCAGCAGCATGTAAGAAAACCACCTGATGACAACATGTACTGTGAATAACCGGCTGGGCAGTTGAACACTGGGATAAAGAACTGTGGAAAGCACTGGGCATTGAGTTTCATATTTGCCATGCTTGGAGTAATCTTGGAAGAGAAGACTGAAAAGATGAATGGAGAAGAACAACAGAGCAAATTGTTACGGGTCCGAAATTGAGGACGAGAGTAAAACAATCATGGTCCAGAAGAGGTCGATCAAACAATTGATTTTTAATGAATACACGCAGCGTGGGGAGACGTACACTGGAAACCATCAGTTATAAATCCCCACCCAAAAATACACTTCAGATTACTTTTATAACATCAGGGTATTGTAACGCCCCCTCTTGCGTTTACAAGCACATAATTTGCATCTTAAGAACATTGTTTGCCTCTTCTACAGATAATGATCTATTCTAAGAGATAAATGCAGACACAGAAGTTCCCCTTTCTGGCATCCATCCAAATATGGTGATGATCTCAGGCCTTTGAGGTCCCCATGGACTTGTCCTCCTCTTTGCGTCACCTGTTGCTAGGCAAACTCAAATGCAACAAGAAGCTGAATCCATTCAGGCCTTCACTCAAGCCTGCTTCTTGATTATATGTATTATTACAAATGCTTGTTATGTGGTTTAATGCAATGTTAATTAATACAATGATAATGCCAATAATAAGTATAGGTAGCAGTAAAATATTCCTTATTCCACACTCCCTCTTTTGACGTCTCTTCCAGAGACGTCACTACACCATTTTCTTGTGTCACTCTTCGACCCACTCTGTCACCTCTGGATCCATTAATGGCATCATGGGCCCCGAAACCACCATTCCCAGGTCCACTGCCTTCGCTCTGACCCTCTCTAGCCGTCCCCTGACTCAGCAAATCAGACAATAACCTCATGTCATCTAGGTGGTCCAGTAATAAAACGCCAGCTCCCCCTTGAAAACACTTCATGCTTAAGTGGTCTCTGCTCCTTTCCTGGGTCCCTCTCTAGTGGAAATCTAATGGAATGGACCCTCGTCATCAATCACTAAGTAAACTGAATTGGCGCAGGTCTCAAATAAGAAGCAGAAGACACTTGGGCCCTCGCTCAGGCCTGCTACTAGATTTATGTGTATTGTAAGCATGCATGCAATTAACCTGCTATGTTCTCATCTTCCCTCAACATGTATCACCTGGACACTCTCACCAGTGAAGCTTAAAACCCTCTTGGATAGAACATCAACTCTAAACAAGCACAGATATGCAATGTGTATAAAATGAACTCAACCTGTGAATAGAATGAATGTGATGACAAACATATTCAATGCAATATGAACCCTGTAAACAAAATTACTGATAAACAATGCTGTAAAACATGTTCTTAATGCAATCATAATAATGCAGATTATATAGTAGGAATAAAAGAATTTCTGAATCCCCACATTCCCTCTTCTGACATTCCGACAAGGAATATCACCACACCTTATGTTGTATCACTCCCTGCCCCGCTCTATGGGTTCTAAGTTCATCTAATAGATGCCCTCAACCCAGCCAGGGTTCGCAACCCTCGCCATTATCTTTACCAACAATCCTCTGACACAAGGAATGATACAACAACTAGCCATGACCAGTATTCCCAAAAATACAGTCAAAGAAAACATCACTAACATAGCCACACCTTTCCATTGTCCAAACACAGATGTCATCCAGGACGCCAGCAGATTTTCGATACCTGAGTGCTCATGCATGGTTTTAGACAATTCAATTTTGCTCTCCCATCAGTGAACTCGGACCCAATTGTTCTGCGAACCCCATCATGGCGTCCCTGGTTTGGTTAGAGAGTCTCAGCAGGTTGTAATGAACATAATGCGACCAACATTTTTATTGGGCGTTACCCAAAGAAATATACTCTCCAATCCTACAGCTACCTGACTTACCAGCTTGTACTCATTAGGAACTCCCCTGGGCACTCCTATGGAGTCTATCCAGGTCGGCGAGTTCAAACGAGGATCATATGCATGGGTACCCTGGGTCCCTCTTTTGGCCAAAATGTATCTCTTACGTATGGCAGCTAAAGTTCACGTGTTATGTTGTGGAATAGCCTTTACCTGGTTTCCAATAAGCATGAGCGGAGCTCCCAATCGCACCATCGCACATGTCCCTACGCTTCCCATAGGAACACGAGTATTTTCCCCACAGTAATGATAGAACCCACTTCTTGCCCATGTTCCAATTACCGTGGTAGGGTCGCTTACGTTGTTGGTGGTTCGTCCCGTGAGTGTGACAGCACACCTAGTTGGGTCGATCTCTCCCACCTTGTACTTTTCATTATCTGTAGAAAACTTGAAACATGTAATTATCTTATTTTAGCATAAATGATCCCACTGCTGTCTGCTTTGAAATGGCAGGGAAAAGTCTGGACAACAAAGTACAGTTGCCAGTAGTCACTGCACTTCTAGTTAACTGTAACCTACTATCATAGCCCCACTCATCCTCTAATGCAATGGTGCGGGCTCTGTAAACAACCGTGACCTAGCTGAAGCACAGGCAACACAGTCAGATACATGTTGTTCTCTAGCATCTTGAGCCACCCAATCAAGCCAGAGGTTACTGTCCTTGAAACCCGTGGCGCGCTTTATCAACTCTTTAAGCTTCAGTCTAAAGTAATCTGTTGTCAGAAGTACTCTCCCTTTTGGTTCCTGTTCCTTTTGAGCTACTGTTCCCGAAGTTACCGTCTGATCAGTCAGAATGGTGATTAAGCTTTCTGCGAGCGGCTTAGACTTTGCATCAACTAAATTTACCCTAAGCATATCATGGGGTGATTGCAGACCTGGAGATCATACGCTCTCCAGCTACTACTAGCTCCTGTACACTTAATGACGTCACACAAATCAAATGTGAATGAGCTGGTAGACCCTTTACCATAATTCAACCCTATGCCATTATTCATGCTGAGACACTCATCACCTTTACCTGACACCTCGCGCTTTTGTCTTTTTACCGATCCCGTTTTAGCAACTACAGTCTCAGGAAGCGCTGGGCTGGACTGGCCTCCGTGTTCAGACAAGTGGTCCGGAGTGCCCTGCAAAATATAGACAATAAACAACACAGCCATAGTTAATATCATTGCATACAATAAACATGTAGTTGTAAGGAACATTCTAATCAGTTTTCTCATTACGTGTCTCTGATTCGTGTGTTTGCATCATGTTATATAAACTTTGTATACTTTGTAGTGCATTATGCTAAACAAACAAAACCTTTCAATTCCCCAACCCTATCTGTCTCCTCAACGGGTTGTATGTTTTCAATGTTTCCTTATTATTTTGTCATAAAAATAAATCAAACAAATAACTTAAGCTGTGTGACGGCACCTTGCGTTTACGCCAGGCTGTGAGCTGCCCTAAATCTACTTGCTACACCCCCTTTTTTCACCTAGTTTAATTTTTTCAATCCTAGTTTAAACTATTCCTGACTTCCCTCAGTGCACACTGTAAAGTTTAAAAGATACAATTAGCTTTCTCCTGGTAAAAGGTCCTACATTATTTTCTCAACCTTTGGAAACATCCTCTATCGAGTTAACCCATTTCATTTTTCAAACTTAGGCCTGATTTCTTCGCCCCCTTTAACGGGTAGCGCATATCCGGTCTGAACACTGTGTTTGGGCAATTTACGAATTGTTGCAGGATTTCTATGTTATGTAAATTTCCTCTCATCCCTTTTATGCTTCCATTATAACCTATGTCTAACAAGCTTTTGATCTTCTTTGTAATATAAACAACTAGGTGTATTTGTGCTCTGTTTTTCTCCTTTCTCTGGTTGGTTCCGTTCGGTCTGGGGCTTCCAGGATTCTCGCCCCCCTATGTCGCTGTGGTCCTGAAATCTTCTCCTGTAAAAGATAGAAAACAAAAAGCCTCTCTCTGCTACACCTCACTAATCTACTGTGTTCATCCAATGTTCCTTTAATTATTCAAACTTGGTTCACAATATCATGTTCTGGGCTTTATCCTTTTTATTAACTTTACTTAATCTCAATGCTCTTTATGTGTGTGAGCAACGCTTTTAGTTTTATTAAACACACCCCGGGTAAAATATACACCATCCCCATGTCAGCCTAAATCTGCGCTAGAAAGCACGCTTCAAAATTTCTATCAGGATTTACGCCTCTTTTTGCTTCAAGCATATACATAACATGCAAAAATTACTGTTAGTGCCAGTTAGACAAGTTTCCATTATCTACAACATTTTGTTTCACCCGTCTCAGCCTCACATGTTTCCTGTTCACTTATTACATACTTATCTTTAACACCGTCTGCCTCACTAGTTGCTAAGCAGAAACAAAGCAACATGTGTTCCACCTTTGCCCTATAAAATAAATCTATGTCATGTTTGTGCCTGTAAGCATGTTTTGCATTCATTCATTACACTCCACGCCATCCCTGCAAGTTAAGAGCTGTACAATTAAAAGCTAAATGAATTCCAGGCCTTTGGCCTCGCCTATTTTAAATAAAGCAGGGGAGTTTCATTTTACTTTAAAAATAACTTTATTTAAAAATAACAATTTCTGCCTCAGTTTTACCATATCTAAATTATCAAAAACCCCAAAAGTCATAAAATGATCCTAGAACTCATTTCAAATTACCTCTTAAATTCCCCCTTTATATTTGGACACACCAGATGTGTCCAAATAAATAAACACTCAAAACTCAAAGTGCATCACCCGGGCTTAAGAAATTAAAGGAAAACGGTTAGTCATATCATCTCTCCAAACTCCTCAGCCATCCTCCTCTCCGGTGGATCTGCTCCAGCCCTGTAAGCCTGTGTTTAAGGAATAAAATCAATTTAATCATCATGTCAACTCTTCTCAAACTCCTTGCTCCATGCAAAAGTCTGGATCCTTGGAATTTCCTGGAAACAACACCTATACTTTACATTTCATACTCAACTCTCCCCCTTCATGATCCAATCAGTGTTATAACAAAAACTAAACTTAAAACAGAACAGTCATCAATCATATGTTTCTTCAGTTAATGGTAACATGAGTTATATCAAAAAATGTTTCCCTTTTAGCATTTAGCATTTTATAATGTAATAACATAATCCAACCCCAGTAAATAAAACAAAGATTCCCTCCAAGCAAACATCAGCATCCCCAGAATTAAATCTTCCACTCCTCCTGTTTGCCAACATTTTATTCATCCCCACCTTGGTCCAGTCACACACTCACTCACATGCATTAACATCAGGTCTTGCTGATAGTGTGGACTCCCTCGCAAATAATCAGAGTCTTCACTCTCAGCAACATGAGCTCATTCATTTGTTTTATTTTGTTTTCTCTTTTTTAGAAAATAGTTCTTTATGGTTTTGTCTGGATTGGCTCGCGGCAATCTTTTAGACAGGGACTTTCAATCTGATCAGGTCCCCACAGGTAGCCTTTCCTCCACCCATTGAAATCTGGAAAGGTCACCTCATATTTGTTTATCACCGCTTTCAGTTCACTTTGTTCCAGGCCTGCTTCAGAACAAAAATGAGAAAAAAAAAGAGAGCTGATTATTAGCTCATCAAAGTACAAAACAAAATCACCTGACAGGTTCTTTTAAGTGCACTGTTACAAAAACTATGGGCCCTTTTAGACATGTCCATGTTTATCAAAACTCCCTCTATTAAAATGAAAAACAACAGCCCCAAAAAATCTTAAACAATCTTAAATTTCACCCATTCAACGCACTGAAAACCTTGTCAAAGCTGCACCGTTTTACACACAACCATGTCTCCTTTGACACTTCACCATACTTAGATTCAGCCTAAAATATAAACACGTTATAACAATGTGTCAACACTAAATTATAAATTTCTTGTCCAAATCTGCACCTCCAAACAGACCTGACCACCGTAATCAAATATCCTGATACTTTACCAGTATATATTTCGCCAAATAATCCTCAACACAACAGCCACCGCTCTCTTGAACTGAAAGCCTCCGAGACACAGACACAGGAAGTGTCTTTGTCACTCACTCACTCCAGCTAATTTGCATAGTGACTCGCAGCTCAACAGCCAACTTGACAAGAGAAATACATGTTTAAACCTTATCCCATTATTGAATTATTTTCATTTTCTTTCTATACTAATCACTTACTTTTATCAATCAGTGCAAAAGCACTCCTAACTCCCTCTTTTCAAACTGTTTTAATCACTTTTCTTCTGTTAATTTCCACAACTCACTCCCCTGTCATATAACCCCTTTGGGTCAACTCCAACTTCACGCTTTAAGTCTATTTTATTAAACATTCACACCATTCTGTCACTCATACAAGTAGCAAGCTGATCTTCATTGCATACGCTTGTGTTCTTAGCCAGGTTTTTAATCAATCTCTCTATGCATTAAGCTTCAGGAGCTTGTCTTTGTAAGGTTAATGCATTCTGTTTGTGTATGTTATTTTTGCATCTATGGCTTCACAGTCTCCCAGACACTTCCCAATTCTCCAGTTAAGCAGTCAGTTTTCTTTTTTTCCCAAATTACTAACCCAAATTTTAATTTCCCACCTTAAATAAAGCACTCCTAGTCTTCAGCCAGGTGTTAGGGCTTGCTTTTCAGGTTCATGGACACATCATGCTGTGAACAATTCCACCAGAAACTTGCCTTAACTTATCCATTGATGTTTTTTTTTTTTTTTTTTTTTTTTTTTTTAAACCTGTCCCGTTTGGTTCTTTTGCCATCAGAATTATTGTCTAAAGGCGAAGAAAGATGCCCAACGGATTTACTTTACCAAATTGACCATCCCAGCCTTGCCGTAATGGTCCATTTGATTCACCTTTATTGTTTATTTTATTTTCACTTGCTGAATACGGGACAGACTTAACTGGGGAAAGAAAGGGGAGAAAGAAAGAGGAAAGAAAAACAGCGGGAAGAGGGACGGGGAAAAAGGGCAAAAACCAAAACCAACAAAATAAGCAGACAAAAAAAAATACATATATTGATCATCTGGTTCACCTGTTGAGAAAGAAAGAGAAAGCAAGCAGAAGAAAACGAGAGTAATAAACAACATCACAATGATCTATGGAATATGACAGTAAATACTAAATATTAAACATTATTGTGCAGCACGTAAGATCGACAGCGCACAGTGTGCTTTGAGGTAAGAGCCAAAAGGGTGTAGTTTGTGTGTGATCACCTGTGTGTACACCTGTGAGCATGAACGCGCTTGTTTTTAAAAAGGTTCCTTCATGTAATGATCTGCTAGAGGGTGTGGGGGGCCACTGCCCGTCCTCCAGGGCATGAAGCAGGTATGGAGGAGATCAAACTCCAGACATCCAGAGGCCCCCAGAACACAAGAGACCAAGGAAGACCAACAGAGGGCAGCCGCGCCACTATCCCAGAAAGAGCTGAGGAGAGTCCCAGATGAGGCGTCACTCAGCAGCCGCGAGCAGAAGCCGGGGTTGCAGTGACGTGCCCGTGAGCTCCGCCGGCAGCCAGCTGTGCCTGAGTGACCGAGCCCCGGGCCGAGGCCGAGGGCACCCGCCTCCCGGTGGCCCGAGCGAGCCCCAGGCTCCAGGCCCCGATAAGCAGCCGCCAAGGAGTGAGCCGGTGTGTACCTGGGCGCCCACCCCGGACACAGAGAACCACCAACGCACCGATGTCTGAGGGCGTCCCACCACCGGCAGGGGAAGTGGTGGGGGAGATAGGCCTCAAACCTTGGAGGGCCTGAGATGTCCCCAGAGAGGTGGCGTCTGATACCCAACCTGACATATAGACACAGACAAACAGGCACACACAGATACAAACATCCATTCCCACCCTCATGCTCTCATATGCAATTACTCAGCACTCACCCAACGTGGAGACAGACATAAAGAGACGCTGTACACACAATCACTCTCCCCAAGCGTACTCTAAGAACCGGGTCCGGGTACCCTTGCCCTGGAGGGGGGAACTGCACCCAGACCCAGGTGGTGTTACCCTTTTCCTGCGGTGGGGAGAAGCAGACCGCCCCGACTCCGCAGCAGCAGGGAGGCCCCACATTCCAGACCCCAGTCGGACGGCCAACTCCTCCTCCTAGCCCCCCCGCTCCAGCAGGCCGCAGAGAACGGGGGTGTGTGAAGACTCCAAACCTCCCTCCACCCGCTCATATGTAGTGTTGATGTATGTGTGTTCTAAGGTGCATTTAAAACCCAGGAGGGCATGGAGCTACCTGCCAGAGCAGCAAGTAGGCGCACAGCCCCTCCTGCTAGCCCTCAATGTCTACGTGTATTTAAAATTGAGAGGTGGGCAACGACGCCAGGGGTGAGGTGTACACCCTGATGGTAATTTGGATTCTGTGTGGCGTGCCCACCCCCAAGATCCTATATGTATGTGTAATGAGAGTGTGAGTAATGTGAATGTCTAAGTTGTGGGATAAAATTGAGGCAGAGGCAGCCAGAAGGGGACAGAGGGGGGATGCCTCCCTGCACCCTGGTGACACACCCCACCCCAAGGCCCTGCATGTGTGGGTGACTGTGGTGGAGCGAGAAGAGGGAGGCAGCTGGAGATGGGGAGGGAAGGAAGGGAGGGGCAAGTGACCCCTCCCTGGGGCCAGCTCCCCCGCTGACCCCAGTATCCATTGATGTTAACCTACAATTTCCTTCCGACCGCGGCATCTGGAGAACTGGTCCGGGTCTGCTTTACTCCTGAAAATAACAAAACTAGGACATTTTCATTATCATCACGAGTGCTTAAACGACCCACTTCTCTCTCATTCCTGTCACAAATACCAATGATGTCATGTTTATGTCATGAATATGAATTTAAGCGTGTTCTTCCTTGCAATCTACATTAATTGAATGTAAGCTGCTTTCTCCGTTGGATGTCATGTGATCATGTTAATTAAGTGTAAGCTGCATCTTCATTGCATCCTATATTGTAATCAGTTTTACTTCATGCATCTTTTCTCTAAGTTCTGGATTCAAACTATCTCACTTCTGATTCATTTCAAAAATAATTTCACATGTAACAATTTGTGTATGTGTATTTTTCTATTCATTAAGGCAATCACAATTATTTTCTTTCATTATTCTTACCTTTTCTAATGTTTACCTCTTTGTTATGCTGTGGTGGACATCCCTAAACAATCATGAGTTCAGAAAAGAAGACTGAAGGCGCTGAATGTGATATTTTGCCAGGCTGGAACTTAACTTAAAAGAAGAATACTGAAAGATCAAAACAGAGAAGAAACAGACTGTGTTTGTTGGAGCTTTGAAGGCCGCACAGGACACTGTGAAAAAAGGGATAAGGACCAGTGTCAGGTGAAGCCGGGACGAGTTCGACTGCGAGAATAGAGGAGATAATTGGATTGAAAGCCTGAACTCATGATGGTTTAGGGATGTCCACCACATTGCAACAAAGAGGTAAACATTAGAAAAGGTAAGAATAGTGAAAGAAAATAACTGACAACTATATTAATGAATAGAAAACACACATGCACAAATTGTTACGTGTGAAATAATTTTTGGAGAGAAGCAGAAGTGAGATAGTTTGAATCCAGAACTCAGAGAAAAGATGCATAAATTAAACCTGATTATAACATAAGATGCAATGAAGAAACAGCTTACACTGCATTTACATGACCACATAACGCAAGGAAGAGCATGCTTACATACATGACATAATTGGTATTTCTGACCAGAGAGAGAGAAATGGGTTGTTTAAGCACTGATGATAATAATGAAAATGTCTCAGTTTGTTATTTTTAGGAGCAAAGCAGACCTGGATCAACTTTCCACAGCAGCGGTCGGAAGAAAGTTAGAGGTTAACATCATTAGAAATGCTCAGGCAAGTTTCTGGTTGAATTGTTTACAGCCATGTGTTCCTGAACGTCACAAGCAAGCTCTGACTCGTGGCTGAAGACAAGAAATGCTGTTGTTTAAGGTGGGAAATTAAAATTTGGGCTAGTAATTCAGGGGAAGGAGAAAACTGACTGTTTAAGTGGAAAAATTGTGAAGGAGTCTGAAACACTGCAAAAGCAACACATGAAAAATCACATACACACAAACAGAAAATGTAATTAAACTTGCATTAACCTTACAAAGATAAGACAACCTCATGAAGATTAATGCATAGACACTGATTAAACCTGGCTAAGAACACAAACATATGTAATTAAATCAGCTTGCTAATTTCATGAGTGTTAAAATGGTGTGAATGTTGAAGAAAATACACTTGGATAAAATAGAGTTGTGGAATAACTCAAAAGAATCTGTATGACAGGGGAGTGAGCTATGGAAAAAACAAAAGAAAAGTGATTAAAGTAGTTTAAAAGAGTGACTTAGGAGTGCTCTTGTACTGATTGATTAAAGCAAGTGATTAGTATAGAAAGAAAATGAAAATAATTGAATAATGTGATAAGGTTTAAACATGTATTTCTCTTGTCAAGTTAACTTGTTGAGATATGACTCAGTATGCAAATTAGCTGGAGTGAGTGGTGACAATGAAGCTTCCTGTGTGCGTGTGTGACTGAGGCTTTCAGTTGAGGAAACAGAGCAGTGACTGAGGAGGATTATTGGGCGACAAATATAATGGTAAAGTAACAGGATAATTGATTACGGTGGTCAGGTCTGTTCAGAGGTGCAGATTTGGACAGGAAATTTATAATTTAGTGATGATACGTTGTTGTAATGGGCTTATATCTTAGGCTGAGTCTGAGCCTGAGACATTGTTGTGTGCAGAATGGTGCAGCTTGTGATGAGGTACAGGGTCCATTGAACGGGTGAAATTTAAGATTGTTTCAGATTTTTGAGGCTGTTGTTTTTTATTTTAATAGAGGGAGTTTTAATAAACATGGACATGTCTAAAAGGGCCCATTAGTTTTTGTAACAGTGCACTTAAAGAACCTGTCAGGTGATTTTGTTTTGTACTTTGATGAGCTAATAATCAGCTCTTTTTTCTCATTTTGTTCTAAGCAGGCCTGGAAGAGAGTGAACTGACAGCGCTGACAAAATTTCCGAGAACGAACATAAGGTGGGCTTTCCAGATTATAATTGGCTGAGGAGGTGTCTACTGGTGGGGACCTGATTGGTTGTGAGTCTCTGTCTAAAAGGATTGTAGTGATTCAATCCAGACAAAAGCATATAGGACTATTTTCCTAAAAAGAGAAAACAAAATAAAACAAATGAATGAACTCATTTTGCTAATGTGGAGTATCTGTTTAATTGTGCAGAAGGCTCCAGTATCAGCAAAACATCTTGTGTGAAAAGTGAGTGAATGTGTGTGACTGGATCAAAGAGGGAATGAATACATGTGGACAAACATTTTGTCATGCCAGAAGGAGAAAGGGGAGGCTTTGTTTTGCTTTTGTCATAAGCAGGACGAGTGGGAGACTTAAATCTGGGGATGCTGATTTTTGGGTTGCTGATGTTTGCTTTGGGAAAGTTTCTGTTCGATTGACTGGGGTTAGATTATGGTATTACATTATATTGTTGGGTGAATGTTTGATGCTAAAGAGGAAACATTTTTTGATATAACTCATGTTATCATTCACTGAAGTAACACATGATTGATAACTGTTCTGTTTTAAGTTTTATTTTTTGTTATGACACAGATTGGATCATAAAGGGGGAGTTGAGTATGAAATGTAAAGTACAGGTTTTGTTTCCAGGAAGTTCCAAGGATCCAGACTTTGCATGGACCAACGGTTTTGAGAAGATTTGACATAATGATTAAATTGATTTTATTCCTTAAACACAGGTTTTCAGGGCCGGAGCAAAATACTTGAGAGGAGGATTGCTGAAGTGTTTGGAGAGATGACATGACTAACCTTTTTTCCCTTTAATTTCTTAAGCCCAGGTGACGCATTTTGAGTTTTATTTGGACACACATGTGAAGTCCAAATAAAAAGGGGGGATTGAAATAAGTTTTAGGATCATTTAATGACATTTATTCTGGGTTGTTTGATAATTTAGATATGGTAAAACTGAGGCAGGAATTGTTATTTTCATGTTTAAGTTAAAGGATTGAAATGAACTGAATCCTGTTTAGAAGATAAAATGCTGTGTTCATAAGAAGTGGTACACCAAACTTAAAGGGAAACTGTGGGAATAATAATAATGGGGAAGATTAGCAAAGATTTTATGAGTAGAAAATGTGTGATTTCTTTTTGACTTTTAGAATAAGTGGTTATAATGTAGGCCTACACATACAGACATTACATAAACTTATTGTTGGGGAAGAGGAGAGAGTTTCTTAAGAGGCATAAACACACATGACAGTATTGATTCTAGGCCAAAGGCCTCAAAATGCATTTAGCATTTAACTGAATAGGAGTTTCGCTTGTAACTAAACTGTGACATGTAAAATATTGAGATAACACATGCAGCTCCACATGAGTCTTATTATATAAAATGCAGTTACAGAATAACGAACACTTGTTGAAGTGACCAAGATTTTTCTTTTTTGCTTTAAACCAGGAGCAAAGGGGGGAAAGCTTATATATTTTGGTTAAGTCTGATAAAATATAATTAGAATGTACCCTTACATTAAGAGCAGCAAAATGAAATAAAGTGCTATACCAAAACAGGTCATAACACAGGAAATGTGAGTTCTAAAATGAAGTTAGTGTCAACACGAAAAAGTTGTTTCTAGGCAGCTTTTAGCTATGATGAAATTTGTTCAGGAGTGATTGATTATATGCTTAAACTTAGTTGATTAAAATGGTTGTTTTCCTTTGATCTTTTAACAGAATAAGTGTTTATGATGATTTTCTTGTTAGAGGTGACTTTAGGTCAGAGCTACGTGCAGCTGAGGCAGTACAGGACGTTGAATAGAGTGAACAACAGGAAACATGTGTGAAACCAGCGCTTTAAGACTGTTAAAATGCTGTAGATTGAGATGAGTGAAGTTTAAGACTGTATATGAACAAAAGTTAGGAGTTCAAAACATAATTAGGTTCATGTTTTTGAATAAAGAGAACAATTGAGGAACAGAGTAAGTTGGCGAGCCGTAGGAGGAAAAGGTGTTTTGTTTCCTTTGCAGGAGGCTTGATGGACCACGAGAGAGGGACCGAGGAAGAACCTAACCTTACCCATGGAGTTTTCTTAGGGGGGAGCTGGCATTTTATTACTGGATCACCTAGATGTCATGAGGTGGTTGTCTGATTTGCTGAGCCAGAGGACGGCTAGAGAGAGTCAGAGGAATGACACAGATGAAGTGTGGTGACCAAGAGAGGGTGTGTGAGGAATTGAGGTGTTATTTTTCTGCCATTTTTATTATTTCATTTTACTATTTCTAGTTTCATTATTTTGCTATTGCTATTGCATCATAATCATATAACAAGCATCTGCATTGACGCATTTAGTAATAGTGATATTGCATTTAGATGTTTAAACATATTGGCACCCAATTAAGTTTTTATTACAGGTGCAGTTATAACCACTTTAAACTGTTGAGTTGGATTTATAATCTTAAATGTTTATATGCAGACGGCATGGTGAAAGAAAAGGCCCCACGCAGAGTAACTCTGTGCCAAAATAAGACAGGAAGTTACATGTTTTTTTGAAGTTACATGCTTTGCAGGAAGTGAAACCAAAACCAGAGTCTGAGTGAAAGTTATTCTGAGGAGCTAGTCGGCAGGTGAAATGGGGTGCGATTGTGGTTAGCACATAGACACACACGTAACCACACACACACACACACACTCACTTAGTTAGAGGGATCATTTATAGGGGAAAGTTTAAATTGTTTTGCTTGGGGTTGCTTTTAGACTATATTAGGAGGAGCGAACATATTGGCAACTTTTGAAACTGCTGGAACTTCTGTTATGAAAATGATTATAATCATTTATACACAATTGCATTTTGTGCTTATTAAAGAGCTGTCGCTCCTTGGTCAAGTGAGGGTCAAAACTTTTGGTTGAGCGTTATGACCAGCCAATCTACTGTGAGTTTGACTGGAGCTGTGGAAGGATCGCAACACACGCTTACAAGACATGTATATTAGGTTATTTTATGATCTCTTATTTGTTTACATTCTTTGATTAAGTTTTAAGTAGTACCATTTAAGTAAGACATTTATTCAATATATTACACATCAGTTTCAGTTGTGTATGTGCTGGCCTTTGTCTGGGGAGAAGGTGAGAGGTGAGACAAAGTGCAGGTGCGGTGATGACATAACCACATACATACATACATACACATAGTAGTAGGCTCATTTTGTGGTAAAGAGTTCAGATTTAATTCTGCTATAACTGTAAGAGTGCCGGCGTACGCGACCGAGCTGTTTCAGGAAACCGATCTGCTGATTCCAGCGATAAGCGACAGCGGTGTGGGGGAAAAGATCTGCATGGAGGCGAAGACGCGATGTTCTTTTAATTGTGTCACAAGTTGTCAAACAGAACATTTGTGGTTTTGTGATGACGCAATGAGGGGCGCCACTAAATATACTCTGATGCATATAAAATTGTATTTTGAAGTCTGGGCGATGAGACCTGATACTGTCGGCGTACAGTGTTCAGCTCCCACGCTGCGTGTTTCATTAAAATCATCGTCCGACTTCACCTTTTGGACCAGTGTGGTTACTTGCATTCCGCCTGTGTTTACTTCCCTATATTTTGAACCCTAACAAGTTCCACAGGGTTCAGTGCTAGGACCAATTCTATTTACATTATACATGCTTCCCTTAGGCAGCATCATTAGAAGACATAGCATACATTTTCACTGCTATGCAGATGACACGCAGCTCTATCTATCCATGAAGCCAGGTAACACACACCAATTAGTTAAACTGCAGGAATGTCTTAAAGACATAAAGACCTGGATGGCCGCTAACTTTCTGCTTCTTAATTCAGATCAAACTGAGGTTATTGTACTCGGCCCTGAAAATCTTAGAAATATGGTATCTAAGCAGATTCTTACTCTGGATGGCATTACCTTGGCCTCCAGTAATGCTGTGAGGAACCTTGGAGTCATTTTTGACCAGGACATGTCCTTCAACGCACATATTAAACAAATATGTAAGACTGCTTTCTTCCATTTGCGCAACATCTCTAAAGTTAGAAATATCCTGTCTCAGAGTGATGCTGAAAAACTAGTTCATGCATTTATTACTTCTAGGCTGGACTACTGTAATTCTTTATTATCAGGATGTCCTAAAAACTCCCTGAAAAGCCTTCAGTTAATCCAAAATGCTGCAGCGAGAGTCCTGACAGGGACTAGAAAGAGAGAGCAGATTTCTCCTGTTTTGGCTTCCTGTGAAAAACGCTTTCTGTCTCCTTGGATTCAGGAGACAGACACTATCTGTACTTTCAAGATTAGGCTTCAAACTTTCCTTTTTGCTAAAGCATATAGTTAGGGCTGGACCAGGTGACCCTGAATCCTCCCTTAGTTATGCTGCAATAGACGTAGGCTGCCGGGGATTCCCATGATGCATTGAGTTTTGCCTTTTCAATCACCTTTCTCACTCACTATGTGTTAACAGACCTCTCTGCACTGAATCATATCTGTTATTAATCTCTGTCTCTCTTCCACAGCATGTCTTTATCCTGTCTTCCTTCTCTCACCCCAACCAGTCGCAGCAGATGGCCCCGCCCCTCCCTGAACCTGGTTCTGCCGGAGGTTTCTTCCTGTTAAAAGGGAGTTTTTCCTTCCCACTGTCGCCAAAGTGCTTCTCATAGGGGGTCATATGATTGTTGGGTTTTTCTCTGTATGTATCATTGTAGGGTCTAACTTACAATATAAAGCCCCTTGAAGCGACTGTTGTTGTGATTTGGCGCTGTATAAATAAAATTGAATTGAATTTAATTGAATTACATATGTGAAATTTCATTGCATCCTGCTGAGGCCGCATTTGTAGACCGATTAAGTCAGAGCGATGCAACGAGGGCTGTTCAAATTTGTATACTTTTCCGAATGCAGCCGACAAATGCGTCCTCCTTTTCCCCGAATTTGAAGGATGGGTCGGGTGTGTCCTTCGTGGCCCACCATATCCTAGAATTCATAGCGCAGCCCAGCCAATTCCAGTTTCCAACAATGGCGGCCACTACCAAGTAGAGATGGACCGATCCGATATTACGTATCGGTATCGGTCCGATATTGACGTAAATTACTGAATCCGATATCGGAGGGAAATAAAAAATGTAATCCGATCCATTAAATATCAAAAAAGCACCTCACAAAACTTGCGACACGGCGTAACTCGGCTCATAACCGTAGCACATCGGAGCAGTATGCATCAGATGATAGAGCGGCTGTGTGTATTTGTAGCCTTGCGAGCAATCCGGCATGTCATCTCCAAGGAAGTTATCCCAGAGAGAAGTAAAGCAAGTGTGTAAGTTCATCTCTGGGTGTTTGTAAAGCGTTCCCGCGTTAAGCTTATGACTGCCTCTTACTCTCTCCCCCTCCCTCTCCTGCCGCTACTTCAATCATGAAACTGATCAATGATCAGCTGATCGGCTTTTCTGTCGCGAGTCCGTCTCTCTTCTTTGTTTTTGGCCCACTTTGCACCAGAAAGAGGAAACCAGCGGCTGAACAACAGCAGCACGTTTAAGCTTGATAAGCTGTTGTTAGAATGTATTTAATATTACTTTCTACACCAGGATCCTTTTCTACGTAGCTGACGGCTGGTAACTGTGCAGGGGCGGATCTAGCAAAGTGTAGCCAGGGGGGCCGACAGGGCATGAACAGGGAAAAGGGGGCACAAAGACATACTTTTCTTTCTTATTCTCATTTAAAATGTCTAGCTTTTAATAAATAATTATCTGAATCTTACACCCAAAGTTTTAATCTGATGTAAAATGTATAGAAGTCCATTACTGTATATAGTAACTGTTAAGTCTAATATACCCTAGTAAGCTATAGTACTTTTTCCTTTGGGAAGGTACCATCTGTGAAGTCTGCAATTCTGTAGAAGAAAGATGTTGAATCTATTTAATTATTCTTGAAAAATAATTTATTTCTGTGCATTTTTTTCACACTGCATCAAATTAAAGTTGATTACGTTGATTAAGCATCATGAGGTGGAGGGTGGGGGGGTGGTTCCCTATTTTCTTTTTTTTTTTTTTGCTGGGAGTTTTAGAGCCCTATTAGTTAGGTTGCTTACTCTTTAAAATACCAGAATAGGAAGGATGGAGCAAGTTTAAGTTTATTAGATTGATCAGTGTTGCTGAACTATGAAATATTTTGGGTGCAGTGTATTTTTTACATACAGGTATAACAGAATAGCTTTAGTGTTTTTTTTTTTTTTTAACTTGAGTATGAACTTATACAAAAAGCAGCAAGATATTAAAAAAACAGTTTTATTGATTAAAAAACACACTATATCGGATTCATATCGGTATCGGCAGATATCGTGCCATCTCTACTACTAAGTTTTAATATTACTTATAGAGACGTCTGTTACCCACCAGCTCGATAGCTAGCCGGGGTGATAACAGTGAACTCCCCGCACATCGTTTTCAAACCCCCCCGCAGTCTTTCGCTACTCAGGTTAAACATGATATATAAGTCACTTAGATAACTTAAAAATTTTATTGTTTGACTTTTTTCAGTGTTTTATTTGTTCGTGAGTAAATCGGTTTGGCTGAGATTAAAGTTGTAGTTTTCACAAGGCTGAATAAACGTCAAACAGAAAACTGATTAAACAGAAGTGTGAGATGATCGATAATTTACGCCAGAGTCCTGTTATATGTTAGATAGCAAGGAGCAGACAGCCCAGTTTATTAAACTCCACCGAGACAGCTGGTGACGCAAAACTGAAGGCTAGACTGTCCAGTTTCACAGCCGCTCACTTCCGGCCTACCCGACCTTTGGAGGTCCCGGCCCACATAGACCGCGAAGGCCGGGTCCTATAAGTCAGAAGAAATAGCAATAAGTAACACCATGATTTATCCCACCATTGCTATTCTTGTTGTTCTGCGATGGATCCTTGGACAGGTTACAACTAACTTACATCTGCTTGAAAGAAGGAGAGAGCTAGACAGTAAAGACAACAAACAAATATCACCCACGGGATACAGGTTATTGCGGTTATTGCAGAGAAATAAAAACAGTAGAGCATATATTCTTAGAGTGTAATAAATACTCATACGAGAAAGAAGAAACCTTCATAAGATCAGGAATAATTTAAGAATAAGGTTATTACTTCAAAAAGCCTCAGGGGATATAGTTTTCCTTGATATTTTTAAATTTTTGAATATAGTGATGGTACAGTAGATCCTGATCTATACTCCAATCTAGAGGTGGAGGTAATTCATCTGGAAGTTTGTTGCCAACCGCCTTAGAAAAAGAAGAAGAAGACGAAAGAAGTTCTTTGTTCTTCTCACCCACGTCAAAGAAAAGGGCCATGCCCGAGACTTTTAGACCAAGACCAGTACTTTTATATAGCTTGAAGGCTAAGATGTATATATTTCAAATGGATGAGCTGTCCAACACTGGACTTACCAAGGATTTAAGTCTGTGTTTATTCTTTGCTGGCTGGTGTAGCTGAAGGCTGAATGACCTTGCAGGTGTAAGGGGTTTTTCTTACTATTTATGGTATCTGTAATGTATTTTATTGTGTATTTAATTTTTTTATGTTTTATTGTTGTATGACCGAAAATGGTCCTGTAAATTACTCGGACCCCACACAGGGTTAGGGTTAGGGGTTCTGATAACAGGGTTCTGATAGCTGTTTATAACTCTATTGATGACACACACACAAATGTGCTTTCAGCCGGGACCAATGTCCCAGCCTGGTCAGCTTTTCAACTGTCCTGACATGTGCCCATCCTGTTCTAGTCTCCAACCTCTCTATAAAAAGGGAAAGACCATGTTAGCTGAATCACCTTCACCAGTTCCTCCAACCTCCCTGGGACTGCCCCTTGAGCTCACTGCACCACCCCTCTGCTGCAGCTGAGCCAGGGACCACACCTCCAACGAGCGTGCCAGGAGGTAATAACGAAGGGAGTTGACAGCCCACCGGACAGCCAGCCAGTCCTTCTCCACTGTGCTGTACCTGTGCTCATGCTTTGTCAGCTTCTGGCTGATGTATATGTCACAATGGTCTATGAGAAGGTAAACCCTTCTATAATGGGAAGAGCAGTGAATGAGCACAGGGAGTAGAGAATATAAAAACTATGTTTCTATAATATAGTTTATACCATGGCCAGGGACAGTAAGAATTTAAATATATAAAAACAAGACAACTAAAAATTCTAGTGGCCTCAGCCGATCAATTAAAATCACTAAAAGTCCAATAAAAAAAAACTCCATTAAAATCCCAAGTTGGCAGCGCCAAAAAATTCACCTTCAGATGCAGAAGCTTGCACTTGTTCAGCTGCAACTTCAACCCATGATGCCATAGCCTCTGAAACACTTTATCTAAGTTCTGTAAGTGAGAAGTTGGGTGAGCAAATAACATCTCATCCAAATACACCAATAATGACTCAGCAATCTGTCCACTTAGACAATGCTGAATCAGCCTTTGAAATGTAGCGGGTGCATTGCAAAAACCAAACAGCGTCTGGAACTCAAAGAACCCATCCATCTGGACCTGTCAGTAGCCACTTGCTAGGTCAAGAGTGGAAAACCACTGGACTTGGGTTAGGCTTGTCAATGTCTCTTCTGTCCGCGGCAAAGGGAAAGCATCCTTGTGTGCCACCACGTTCAACTTCCTGTAGTCCACACAGAACCTCCAGCTGCCATCTTTTTTTCTCATCAGGACAATAGGTGAGGCCCGTGAACTACAGGTTTCCCGAATAACTCCCTTTTCCATCATACCTGCCAAAAGAGTCTTCATTTCCTTATACATTGCAGGGGGCAAGGGACGATATCTCTCCCTGTTTGTTGCATCACGTGTTGGGATACAATAGTGCACCAGGTCAGTCCTCCCAAAATCCTCATCATCCTTAGAGAACACCTTATCCTATTTAAGTAATAAAGCTCGCCCTGCTGGAGTTCAGATAGATCAGGTCTTTCAGTCAGTTTACTCATCTCCTCGGCCAGTCCCTTGCTCTCCGAGGGGGTGTTGCTGTCCACTAGAGCCACTTCCACCACACTGTCTTCACCGATGGACAGACTTAGGTCTGTGGACCATGCACATCTGCCTCATCCATGCAGGATAGCTTTCTCAGCGTCTGGTAGTGACCTATAGAAAGAGGATAAAGGTGCCGGTTATAAATCTTCACTGGAACTCTCCCATCTTTTACCATGACAAGGGTTCTGGCCACCCCCACTTCACTTCAGGCAGTGCCTCCACCAGATCACAATAATCAGTTCCTCGTGGGCCCATACAACCTGACCCCACACCAACATTTCGCTCCCTGGGAGAACTTTAATTTTGCATCGGCCAGCTAGCCGTACACACCCCACCATCTTGTCCTCCGCTGCAATAGCCTCTACCAGTCTCCACGTTGCAAAGGCAACTCTCCAGGCCTGCTGGTTTGTTGTTTGTGGGACAGGAACAGCTTTTTCTGGCCACTTAAGTACATTCCAGCAGGCAGTCACAATATTCATACCAACAATCAGTGGGTATCATCATCTTTTACCACCACAACCCCGCTTCCAGGAACCTTAACACCTTCTATTTCCATGTCCAAGACAGCATAGACGGTATAGGGGATCTCCAGAATATTGGCTGCTCTCAGTTTAAAGGCAGTTGGAGTTTCCTTAAGTTTAGCCTGGGAAAAATGCTCATCGAATAAGCTCTCCTGTATCAAAGTCAGTTGTGACGCTGTATCTAACATTCCTTGCAGCTCCTTCTCCTCAGTCATTACTTTTAGTGTTGGACACTGCCCAATGAATGCTTCAGTGGCTTAGGCGAACCCAAAGCCCCTGCCCCTCAGACCTCAGCAGCAGGGTCATCTAGTTTAAACTTGGCTGGGAGGACCTAGAGGTCTGGCAAAACCTAGCTATAGTACAATAAAAGCATGCAATAACCTGCAAAGGTAAAACAGTCAACACTGGAAAAACATTAAAAAAAACAAAAAAGCAACAACAACACATGGCAACACATGTAGAAAAAGCAAACTCCAGAAAATCCACTCTTCCCCCGGATGACATATAGGTCAACCCCCCTTACCTGCTGGGAAAAAGCAGTCCCCAGCCCTCTGTTTGAGGCGTTAGTCTGCAGGTCTGCTCCAGGAGCCCCAGATACTGTACCTTCCTCAGTCCAACTGCACACTTCTTCGGGTCGGCCGTGAGCTCGGCTGCCTCAGGGACTCCAGGACCGCAGCCACCGGCTGAAATGCTCCGCCTAGGTGTCACTATGGATGATAACATCATCCAAGTAGGCGGCACCATATCCAGTGTGCAGCCACAGCACCTGGTCCATGAGGCGCTGGAAAGTGGCCGGGCCCCAAACAAGCCAAACGGAAATGTGACAAACTGGTACAAACTGTACTGATTGGAGAAGGCCATTTTTTCCTTAGACTCTGCAGAAAAGGAAATCCTTTAGTAGCCCTTGGTTAAATCCAGTGTTGTGAAAAAATGGGCCATGCCCAACTACTCCAGGAGCTCGTCAACCCAGGACATAAGACAAGCAACAGAGCTTGACACCTCATTCACTTTGCGATAGTCTACACAGAACCGTATAGACCCATCTTTCTTTACTACAAGAACTATGGGGCTACACAAGGCACTGTGTGACTCTTCTTTACTCCCATCTTCAGCTTTTCAGCAAATTCCCTCTGAACAATTTGCTGCTTATGTTCAGGTAGTCTGTAGGGCCGTGAACATACTGTCACACCAGGCTGCATTTCAAAAAGATGCTCAATGAGAGATGTACGGCCGGGCAGGGGGGAGAACACGCCTGTAAAGCGCTGTTGCAAGGCAGCAACATCCGCTCTCTGGGCCTGCGTGAGATGGTCATCAGAATGGAGGAAGGAGGAGGGAATAGTGTGCACCTCCGGCCCTTACTCATCTCTCTCCTTGACCAAGCTCATCAAAGATGCAGTTTTAGCCTCTTTCCAAGCTTTCAGGAGGTTAAGGTGATAAATCTGCGTGGCCTCTACCCTGTCCGACTGTGCGACCACATAGTCGACGTCCCCCCCCACCCCACCACCCCACCACATCCATTGTGGCTCAGGTGGTAGAGCAGATCAGCTATTGATTGGAAGCTTGGTGGTTTGATCCTTGGCTTCCCCAGTCTGCAAATGTCCTTGGGCAAGATACTTACCCCAAGTTGCCCTCCAATGCATTCATCGGAGTGTGAATGTTGATTAGTTTATGCTTGTATGAGTGGGGGTGAATGAGGCATGTTGTATACAGCTTTGGGCTTGGACCTTCCTCCAGTTTTTATTTAATCAGGTCAAGCATCCTGCTGCAGTTCAAAGGGAGAAAGTCCTGTGTTTAGACCCACTGCAAATAACAGAGGGTCTAACCAGTGATCCCAATTGCGTTCATCCTTGTGTATGAACTTCCAAATCATGAACTTTTTTTTAACTTACTCTTATTCAGCCGCTCCACCAGCTCGTCAGTCTAAGGGTGGTAGATACTGGTCCGAATAGATTTAACGCCCAGTAACTCATACAGTTTTGTCAGTGTGCGAGACATGAACAACAAACCCTGGTCACTCAGTAACTCTTTCAGTCAGTAACTTTTTCGGGATGCCAACTTGGGAGACGACCTGAAACAGCGCCTGCGCCACACTCTTTGCAGAGATGGTGCACAGCGGCAGTGCTCCTCGGTATCGTGTTGCATAATCCACCAGAACTAATATAAAGCGATAGCTGTGTACACTCTGGTGAAGTGGCCTGATGAGGTCCATGCGAATGCGCTCAAACAGGACCATTAATGGTGGTGGGCGCAAAGGCGCTTTTGGAATTGCTGGCTGTTTAACCAGCTTACATTCCGGGCAGGACGCAAACCAGTCGGCGCACATCCATTCGGATGCTGGGCTAATAGAATTGGGCCATTGTTCTTTCCAGAGTTTTGGTAAATGGACTGATTCTTATATAGCGCTTTTCTACTCTCCCGGAGTACTCAAAGCGCTCTATATAACATGTCTTATTCACACAAGCACTTTATCTACACTTAGTGCTTTCTAACAACATTCATACTCCGATGGATGCATCGGAGAGCAAGTTGGGGTTAGTATCTTGCCCAAGGATACTTGGCTTGCAGACTGGAGGAGCCAGGGATCGAACCACTGACCTTCCGAACAGTAGGTGACCTGCTCTACCTCCTGAGCTACAGCCACCCTGTCATGTCCCATGTTTTGTCATGTCCCATTCGCCCTGCAATGAGCCACCTGGAAAATCATTTCCTGGTGACTTTTAGGCACCAACAACTGGGTGTGTGTTTCCTCTGTGTGAGCATCAAGACTCACTTGGTCAAAGGCTGAGAGTAGGGTGTCATCCAAGGCTATTAGGGGATGCGACAGGCTTCATTCAGTGGTTTATTTAAGGTTAACAAGCTGTACATACAAAATGTATTCTCCCAGCATTGAATCTATAATGCACTTAAAACATGTTGTAAATAAAAGAATCAGGGAAAACATGGTCCTTCCAGCTGATTTTAAACTTGGAACATAACCTTCTCCCAACAGTTTTTATTCTTTGAGCTGCAATTTAAAGCTTTGACAGTAAAGATTAAATATGAAAACAGCATTCAAACATACAAACTTTATGCGAGGTCAGTAAGTAAAGTCTAGGTGTCCTGTTTTAGGAGGTTTCTTAGGATATTAATGCTTACAGGATAAAAAAAAAAAAATGTTGTAAAAGTGTTTGATGACAAAAGAAAAAAAAATTAAGGACTAAAGTTGCAGCTAAAAAATCAACATTATCTATTATTGATGCTCATTGAGAACACAAAGACATTAGCCGGTATTAAAAAACTTCAGACCCTCCTACTGTTCAGGCATTGAGGTGATGATCCAGACCTGCGGGAAAAAAACATAATCCCAAGCAAATCATTTCATTTCACAGGTGCAATTAAATTCCTAGTGTGTAAATTCAACAACCCGCATGCATAACAGCCATGCGCACACACAGAAGCCATCAGGCATAGTAGATCTGCTTTGCACCTTGCTGCAGTTTCAGGCTCCAGCAGGTAACTCACTGTGCTTGGAGGTGAACCCTGCTGGCTCGAACCAACTGACTGTTGGTGTGTCACCCAGTAGTGATACCTGCTGGATTTAAATGTTCATTACAGGCAAATGCAGAATTTACAAAAAACTTTTTTCCAACAAAGTACAAGTGAAAAAGGGAAATAAAAGTTATGTTGGCAGCAAGGTGGCGTGGTGATTAGCACCTCACGGCAAGAAGGTCCTTATTTTGACCCTATCTGGCCAGGGTCTTTCTGTGTTACGTTTGCATTGTTCCCTCCAAGCACTCTGGCTTCCTCCCACAGTTCAAAGACATGCAATTATTGGTTTTTGCTTAACTGGTGATTCACACTCACATTTACTCCCATAGGAGTAAATGTGAGTGTGAATGGTTGTCCGGATCACTGTGTTAGCCTTGTTTTGTCTTTCTGTGCTGGTGACCTGTCCAAGTATACCCTGTGTCCTGGGGTAGGCAAAGATGAAAAAAGCACAATCATCTTCAGTAGTTACTGACTACTTGTATTGTCAATACTTTTATTGTTAATACCAATAAATCATACCATGTTGCCTGTTAAAATGCTATAAATTTCTAACCATATAAAATGGCATTTTTTGAATCACTTTGTACCTATATCTCTTCTGAGTGTTCCCACAGAGACCACTGTTACCCTTAATTTCCACACCTTCTCTAGCTCTACTCTCAGCCCCTGGTGTTTTGTGAGGTTCTCATCATGCTTGCTGATGTTCCTTCATCCCATTTCAGCACAGTCAACATCTTGTCCTGATATCTTCTTTGGTCTTTCACTTGAAGTTGAAGAATAGTTGTAGAATTAAAAAAAGCTTGTTAAAGCTAGAATCAAGTTAATCCTTAAGTTGTTGCCAATGACAGTTTTTTCAGGTCATATACTTGACAAAAATCTGCTGTTTGTGGTCTCTCTCTGCTGATCTTCTTCTCTTCTTTCCCCCGTCTGCCTCTAACTAAGCCTGGTTCTGCCAGAGGTCTATTCCTGTTAAAAAGTTCCAACTGTTGCCAAGTGCTCACTTATAAGAGTGTTTAAAACAGTCAGCATTTAAAAATCAATCAATCAATAAAAATGTCCCGTCTTTTTTATTTAAATAATGATTTCAGTTTTCAGACTTGTCAGGTAGCAACAATACATAAACATGTGAAATTATTATTTTAAAAATTTCTCTGACGTTATCGGGGAGCAAATGTGTTAATGAAGAAAAAAAAACACAAATAACCATAACCAATGAAAGTATGGTATATTAGTTTGTCCACATGGTGGCAACATATGGTTAAATTTAGTTGACATCATCATCATCTTCATCAAAGACGTCAGCTACAGTCCTATGGAGAAAGAAATAGAGAAGTGAATAACTGAAGTTCAGAATTGCTTGAGCAGGTTTAAAGCCAGTGTGAAAAGCACTCACTTGTAGATCGATCCAGTCACTTCATCCAGAAATCCTCCTGAATAAAAAAGATGAACCATTAGTGACCTGGAGACAACCAACCACAAAGTCAACATATATGATCAGATGGAAAACTGTTACCTATTGTAACTTTCTACTGCAGTTTGAGTTAACCAAAAAACATGTTCCTCTCAGGATTACAAACGCTGGAACACATTGGATCATAATTAGAAAACCTAATTTGATCTAATCTGCTGAGGGATGGTTAAGGGAATTCTTCATTTTGCTTGCAGGATCACCCCTTTCCTGCCTTACCGTGGCTCAGGGGATTGAGAAGCTCATTTGTAACCGAAAGGTTGCCGGTTCAATTCCCCTGCTCTCTCTGGCCTGGTCGTTGTGTCCTTGGGCAAGACACTTTACCTACCACCTACTGGTGTTGGCCAGAGGGGCCAATGGTGCGATATGGCAGCCTTGCTTCTGTCAGTTTGCCCCAGGGCAGCTGTGGCTACAACTGTAGCTTGCCTCTACCAGTGTGTGAATGTGAGAGTGAATGAATAGTGGAATTGTAAAGCGCTTTGGGTGCCTAGAAAAGCGCTATATAAATGCAATCCATTTTTATTATTATTATTTTTATTTCCTCTTCGGCATCCACCTGTAGCAATCTCTGTGAACTGGCAGATGTTATGGCCACCAAAAAGGCCATGTTGAGGAGATGCCATTTCACATGAGCATCCTTGAGCAGCTCAAAGTGACAATGCTGAAGGGCACCAAGGATCACATCCATGTCCCATGGGGGAACTGGAGGTCCAGTCCTGCGAAATGTAAGTTGCTGGGCACTCCTAAGAAACCAGGAAATTAGGGAGAGGTCAGTCCTACTGAGTGCTGAGCAACCAGTGTGAACCACCTCCTGGTGGAGGACCAACTGGAGGAGGGAGAATGGAAGGGAAGTCATAGAGTCTGGGGGCAAGGGTGTGCAAGGGTGTCCCAGCCCAGAGGCAGGTCATCATTCTGGAATGAGAAGAACCAATGGCATCATGTCAACTCCCTGGACAAAAAGACAGAGGTTTGACCTTCCAAAGTGGTGCCAGATCTGGTCAACCATCTGTGGATGGAGTCTCCACTCTCCTGGACTCGGGCCCCCATCAACTTAATGTCCACGTTCAATGGCCCTGGTGCATGTACCACCCCAAGCAAACTCAACAGAACAGGGGATGAGCCCACTGCCACAACCTGTTAGCCATCTTGAAGAGGAGGGGAGAGCCTAGGCCTGTTGATATAGGCTGTTGCAACCATGTGGTCTGTCCTGATGATAACATGGTACAGCTCCAGTGAGGACGAGTTGCCCAGTGGCTGGTCCTATAGCCGTTTACCACACAGGCTTAGTGGACCCTACCCCAATTGACTTGGAAAGTGTCCGTGAAGACCAGCTGACGGTGAGTCACCAGACCTACTGCGTGACCCTGGTCTAAGTTGGTCGAGTCCCTTCACCAGTGGAAAGCTCACAACCTTTACCTAGTGCAGTGGTTCCCAAACTGTTTTTTGCCAGGCCCCCCTTTTTTACAAGAAAAATGTTCGCGCCCCCCACCACCTAAGGCCCCCCCCCCCGCACAAACACATCCTCCAAACACACACACCCATATTTTGCTCCATTGCGGTTTATTTCACACCTCAAACATTTAGTAAACAATTAAGCAAATACAAGTAAACGGCAATAAATTACAGGTAGTAATAAAATATACTACTAACTCTTTTACGCTGCATGTCCACACCTACACGGGTATTTTTGAAAACTCAGCTGTTTCTATGCGTTTGGGCTTTTTGTCAACACGTAACGGCGTTATGATTCACCGAAAACGGAGATTATTTAAAACTCCTTTTTGCGCTTACGTGTGGACGAGGATTACAGAGTTCGCCACGCAACGTCAAAGGTATGTGCTCTTTTCACGCCACGCTGTGCGCCACGTTATTGTTTACATGAGATGAATTGCAGAATAGCAGATAGAGACAAAATACTGTTAATCTGAGTATCTGCAGGTTTTACACGCTTACATATACACACGCAGTTACTGTCCCTCCATTTAGAAAGGCAGAGGCGTCACGGTGTGATTATTTTATGTGTAGTTGTTTTTTCCTGTGTAATAATTTTCAACATTGCTGTCAATACATTTTTCAAAATGTCTCTGTGCAAAATGGGTTTAAACACATAAACAGCTGTGGGATACTGTTTGTCCGTGATTTGAACCGGGGGAACAAATTACGGCAGGATCAGCCTGATATTATTTGTATCCCACTGTAACTTTACTGCATAAAGAGCTAACATGTCCAAAATGTCAGGAGTAGTTATTTATTACAAGAAGTGTTTGTGAACTAAAAATCAAGAATGTGGGATCCTGTTTGTCCGTGATTTGGAGAGCCCAGCGCTGCTCCCGACGCAGGGAAACTAATTTTGCAGGGGAGACCTACCTCGGCACTTGTGCAGGTGAAGCCAAAGGGAAGATATGCTTCACCATATTTTCTATGGTTTGGAAACATATTTGGCAATGCTTCATCTGCTGCTTTGCGTTTATGTGGGAGCCCCGTCAAAAACCTGTCCACAGTGTCCAAGCGCTCTTTTTTTTTTTTTTTCTCTTTTCATACCGCGCCCCCCCTGCAATGGCTCTGCGCCCCCCCTAGGGGGCAGGCCCCACACTTTGGGAACCTCTGACCTAGTGAGACCGCTCCTGGCACAGGCTGGAAGGGGGCTGGCCGACCTTGCTCCAGGAGAGGTCAGAGGAGAGGGGGTCGCTGGAGGATGTCAGAGCCTTGGCTGTTCATCCTCCTTTTTTCCATGTGGGTAGGCACCACGTCTACAAAAACCAAGAGCTGAACTACTAGCTCATCAGGTCCTTAAAGTCAGGCACCTGCATCTGGGAAGGCCGCAAATGTCCAGTGTCCTCAAAACTGGAAGCAGGCGCCACAGAGTCCTCAGGGAGGGCAGACCTCCAAGACCTGCCAATCACATTCAATTGCTGGGGCCAGAGAGGAGCTCCTAAAGGGTGGGGCTTCGACAAGCCTAGCAGCAGGGGGAGGGAAAGACACCTGCCAAGGGTCTGGGCACTCCCCCTTGCCCCGTGAGGCATACACTTTTCCAACTTTGGCTTTAGGCATATCGAGAAGGGGTGAGCCTGCACATTTTGTGCCAGAAAAGTGAGAGCAGGCCAGTCCATACAGGACTAGGGGTATTTCCCTCACCAGCAAGGCATGTTGGTACCCAATCACAGCACACACCTGTTATGCTATCATCCAGTGGCATAGAAATGTCACATCCCCCACAGTTATGGCACACAGGGCCTGCCATACTTGCTGGGAGAATGAGGCAGCCGTAACCATGAAAAAGCGAGATAAATACTGCTTTTTCCTAAGCTGAGCTAAATAGCTCATCTTTCTCTGCTTCTCTTCATGTTCCCCTTACTGTCTTTCATACAATTTTCTTTTAGCTTATATTGTGAACGATGCTTGGTGAGAAGGGTTATGCTAAGCCACTCAGTCTGTTTCTCGCGATTGTGAGTTTCACACTGAGCTGATCTAGCAGACCAGAGCAACCCTCGCTCACTGGGCTAACAGGATCAGCCACAGCAAGGTCCCACTGGATATGTAAACCTGCGAGACCACAGGCAATATGCCAGAAGGGATCACAGCCAACTAGCGCTACAGAGGAAAGGACAGCAATCCTGGGAGGCTGCCAACGGACAGGCTCCCCACCATAAAGGTAACAGACACACACTGTACCACACACTCTTCCAATACACACACTGCACCCAACAGTAAAGTAAAGATCAAATGATCGATGATTTCAAGTCTGAACAGCTGTTTTATAGATAAGCTGTGGGGCGTGGCCAGGCAAATTGGAGTATCTTAAAGAATAAGAAATTCTTTCTTTAGAAATACTTGAAGTTGAACTTGCTGAATGGCTTAACTACATAAGATTACCAAAATATAGGCCAGCTTACGTGTAAAGAGTACCAAAAACTGAAAAACGTGATAAATAAAGCAAAAAAAAGTACCTAGACTGAGCTTAGCTAAAATTTCCTTTTTCAAAATAAAAAAAGCAAAAGTTGGTACTGAAGATCATCAAAATGAAGAAGTGCTGAAAGTAATGCAGTACAACAAAAAATGATCTGAAACGACCTCAGTGTGATTCCACAAATTCTAAGCAGACAGTTTTTGATTGGTAGCAGGATGTAAACACCCCTCTGACACACACACACACACACACACACACACACACACACACACACACACACACACACACACACACACACACACACACACACACACACACACACACGTGCACCATTTAAAGTTTCAGAGTAGCCTGGGTTTGAAGTTGAAGTAGTTAAGAGCCAAAAAAAACTTGCCTGCAAACACCTGCAGGAGGTAGATAAATGTAGATTTGGGTCTTCATATGAATGTTTAATAGCATAATATTATATTTCCTTTTTTTATTAGAAAGAGGGACAATACATACTAATGAACAGTCAAAGGAGTTTGCAAAGAAAAGCGTCTGGACTTCTTTAAGTTGCTTGAAGACGTTTCACCTCTCATCCGAGAAGCTTCTTCAGTTCTAAGGTCAAATGGCCGAGAGTCCCAGATTTAAACCCAGTGGGAGTATCCCCAAAAGAGGGACAAAGGACCCCCTGGTGATCCTCTAATCACATGAGCCAAGGTGTGAAAGCGGTGTGGGACCTAATCAGCCAGGGTTTCGGTGAGCTCATTGTGAAACCTGGCCCCACCTTGTCATGTGAATTCCTGAGGTCAGATGGCCCAGGATGTGAGTGGGCGTTAAGGCGTCTGGGAGGAACTCAAAACTGGATTATAGATGGCAGACAGTTGGTGTCGTAAACCACCGCCTCTGTTCAAAGATGGTCGCTCACAGTGGACATAGATGGCCTCTTTCACTCCTCTTTCAAACCATCTGTCCTCTCTGTCCAAAATGTGAACATTGGCATCCTCGAAAGAGTGACCTTTATCCTTAAGATGCAGATGGACTGCTGAGTCTTGTCCTGTGGAGGTGGCTCTTCTATGTTGTGCCATGCGCTTGTGAAGTGGCTGTTTGGTCTCTCCAATGTAGAGGTCTGGGCATTCCTCGCTGCACTGTACAGCATACACCACGTTGTTCAGTCTGTGTTTTGGAGTTTTGTCTTTCGGGTGAACCAGTTTCTGTCTGAGTGTGTTGCTGGGTCTGAAGTACACTGGGATGTCGTGCTTGGAGAAAACTCTCCTGAGTTTCTCTGATACACCGGCTACATAGGGATGACAACGTTGTTGCGTCTGTCTTTCTTATCCTCCCTCGCTGGTGTCTGATCTTCTTTTCTGTGCCTCTTTGCTGACTTTATGAACGCCCAGTTAGGATAACCACATGTTTTCAGTGCTTCCTTTACGTGTGTGTGTTCCTTCTTTATCCCTTCAGGCTTAGAGGAACATGTTCTGCCCAGTGGTGTAGGGTCCTAATTACTCCAAGTTTGTGTTCCAGAGGGTGATGGGAGTCAAAGAGGAGGTACTGGTCCGTGTGTGTGGGCTTCCGGTAAACTTCAATGTTGAGGTTGCCATTCTCTTCACCTCCACAGGACAAGATTCAGCAGTCCATCTGCATCTTAAGGATAAAGGTCACTCTTTCGAGGATGCCAATGTTCACATTTTGGACAGAGAGGACAGATGGTTTGAAAGAGGAGTGAAAGAGGCCATCTATGTCCACTGTGAGCGACCATCTTTGAACAGAGGCGGTGGTTTACGACACCAACTGTCTGCCATCTATAATCCAGTTTTGAGTTCCCTCCCCAGACGCCTTAACGCCCACTCACATCCTGGGCCATCTGACCTCAGGAAATCACATGACAAGGTGGGGCCAGGTTTCACAATGAGCTCACCCGAAACCTTGGCTGATTAGGTCCCACACCCGCTTTCACACCTTGGCTCATGTGATTAGAGGATCACCAGGGGTCCTTTGTCCCTCCTTGGGGGATACTCCCACTGGGTTTAAATCTGGGACTCTCGGCCATTTGACCTTAGAACTGAAGAAGCTTCTCGGATGAGAGGTGAAACGTCTTCAAGCAACTTAAAGAAGTCCAGACGCTTTTCTTTGCAAACTCCTTTGACTACGATGACCTGGATGACTGAGAACCTTCACAGACATACTAATGAACATTTTAACAAATGTAAATATGCCAGATTATAGCCTTAGGCTAATTTCCATCTGTAGACCCTCTGGCAGGTTGATTTACACACAGGTTAATAGCAACATACAGAGACACTATTTACAGACCATGTATATAGAGACAAGGACAAAAACCAGTGATCACATCATATTAGAACAAACAGTGACAACAAGAATGGACAACAGAGGACAATATAGAAAACAATAATGAAAACACATCAATTATTTATAAATAATGTTTAATAAATCAAGATTTGGATCTTAATGTTCACATTAATAAATGCACAGGGGAAAACCAGAAGTAATGTGAGACATACAAACCTGACATAGACAGAAGAAAAACTATGGAGACATGACAGACTTCAAGGAAACACAGAAGACATAAAGAAACACAGGGACCAGACCGAAGGAATACAAAATAAACAAAAAGCAAGCAGGGAACTAAAGATCATACCTAAGTATGCACAACCAGGAAGATGACTAGAAGCTAAGATAGTAAACACACGAGTACCATGGAAACAATATCAGACTAAAGAGACTAAATCTAAGACTTGAGCATAATATAGCAAAAGGAAAATATGATGATTCCCCAAAACAGGACATGACTCTATATAAAGTGCCAAACTCTAAGCTTCCTCTAATTTAAGAGTGATGACCAGATAAACTGAAACAAAGAAATTTTCCTTTTGCAATGTCGTTCCATATATATTCATAGTGGTGACAGAGAATTTACTCACCAGGCTTACAAACGGTTTGGCAAACAGGACACACATTGCAGAAACTGCACATCTATGAACAAAAAGAAACAAATTAATGAATTCAAAATTTATCTGAATTACTGGGGGAGTGGGGGGTTCTGAACAGTAGTAGAGGGGTGGGTGACATAAAGTGACAGTATAAAGTCAGGAAGATGGGGCGACTATGGAAAAACAGAACTGCTTCAATGCACTTTTGCACTATATATATATGTGTGTGTGTGTGTATGTTTTATACTGAAAGAAAATTGATTGGAAAAGCGTTTCTTCTGCTTAGATTTTTTTTATAGTCATGTTATTTATATGTAGCATTTTTTTTTCCTTTTCATTCTTTCAAATACCAAAAGTTGGACTTGATTCTGCCTGTCTGATGATCTCATTTTCTCAAAAACTCCCCACTTTTCTGTGCTCTGCAGTTCTTAGTTCCTGGATTTGTTGTCGTCCTGTTACATTACCACAGTTGTTATTTATTGTGCATCAAAGGCAGAATTGCTTTAAGTTGAGAAAGAGGTCAGATGTTGTGCACTTTCTCACCTTGCAGTCATCACAGTGCTCGGAGGTGTCTCCCTCCTCACAAGGACATTTATCACAGCTGTCACAGTGCTGGAAGAAAGCCCATTTTATTTGAAAAAGGCTAGAAAGCAAATCATGAAATAGCAAGCAGTGCTTTCACGTCAGTAAGGACGGAACAATCCACCAGTTTTAATGTTTAGATATTTGCGTCCATAACTGTGTATTTAGTAAGGATTTGACTTTGATCCTGTAATGACAGAACATCATTTTTAAATTCAATTTCATACATACCTCACAGAATTCACAATATGAGCACACAGAGCCCTTGTGATAAATACTGTCTTCATCGTCGTCGTCATCTGCACAGAATAATTATAAAAAATATATGACTAAATGAGAATAATTACAATAAAATGAAGTAGTTGTTTCCCTGGTGTTTTTGTTTTATGCAGCAAAAGGAAAGAATGAAGTTCTAATTCCTAATATTGTGATCTGTATTACAATGCAGATTTTTGTTATGAGTTTGCTTGTTCACAGATGATAACAAAACCAAAAAGCAAAAAATGCAAAATTGTCTTTTTACTGGTAAAAATGATTGAGAACAAAGTAAAGAAGGTACAGAGTCAGTAGACTCAGTATGCTTTGATTGGTTTAAGTGACAGGAGCAAACCTGGTTCCAGTATTATTCTAAAATAAGTTAGTACTTGTTTGCTAAGTGTATATAATGGCTACAGAGTAAAAGAGAAAACTATCAAGATGTTTACAGCTCATTTCTTAAAGTTTTGGGGCTTTTTGGTGCATTATGTTTGACATTTATAGATCATTTCAGTACAAAGTGCCAACATAAAAGTGTTGTAAAAACAGACTTTTAGTTTCTGTTGTTTAGTATAATTTGTATTATGTTGTAATACCATCCACCCAGGCTGGAGCCTATCCCAGCTACCATAGGACGACAGGCAGGGTGCACCCTGGACAGGCTGCCAGTCCATCAGCAGGGCTATCACACACCTTCTCATTTTATGCTTTTTCTTTATTTGTTTCAACTTTCTACATTTAAGATACAAACTGAAGACATCAAATATATGAAGCAAGATTTATGCAATTATGTATCAAAGAAAAGATGGATAAATAACTCTAAATATATTCTAGATTCCTCAAAGTAGGAATCCCTCTGCTTTGTTGACAGTGCTGCAAACCCTCGGCCTTCTCTCATCGAGCTTAACGATGTAGTCACCTCACATGGTTTCACCTCACAGGTGTGTCTGTCAGAGTTCATCTGTGGAGTTTCTTGCCTTCTTAATGGTGTTGGGACCATCAGGTGTGTTGTGCAGCAGTCAGGTTGGTGCACAGCTGACAGCCCTATTTGGCGACTGTTAAAATTCATATTATGGCAAGTACCAATCAGCTAAGTAAAGAGAAACAACAGTCCATCATTACTTTAAGAACTGAAGGTCAGTCAGTCTGGAAAACTGCTAAAACTTTGAATGTGTCCTCTCATATGACTGTACACCAACCCACCCAACCAATGTCATTGTCAAGTATGCCTTTGACACCAATGTGGCTGGGCCCATCTCTGATGGTGCACAGGGGCCACACCTGAGAACAGGAAGACTGCACAGAGAGTCATTAACACCGTCCAAAAAAACCATTGGCTGCCCTCTGCCACCCCTGCCCACCCACCTCACCAATCTGAGCCATGGTCTCAGTTACCCTCATGTTTCAGGCCAACCACAGACGGACTTTATTCAGACCAAGTATTTTCTTTGCGCTACCTCCAAACACTTTGCTCTCCAATGTGTGCCTTTCTATTGTTGTGTATATATTTCTCTAGACTGTATATATCGCTTCTGTTTGCTATTTATTGCAGATGTCTTTACTATTTATATATTTATTAAAACCATTAAGCGCTATGGCAAAACTGGCTCACATGAGGACCACCCCAGGAAAGGAAGACCAAGAGATGGCCTGGCCTCCACAGTCACCTGACCTAAACCCAGTGGAGATTGTTTGGGATGAGATGGAGCGCAGAGTGAAATACTCAAACACTCAGCATCTCTGGGAGCTCAAGATTGTTGGAAACCATTTCAGGAGATGACCTCACAAACCTCATGGAGAGAATGCCAAGAGTGAGCAAGGTACACTCAAAAAAATGAAATTGGGTGGTTGTTACATGTACAAGATTCAAACTTGTAATTTGAACTAAATAATTTCATGTTTCTATGGTGAACGTAATTAAATCATGTAGCATCTGCATGAAATTCGGCAACTTAATTTGTTCTTGCTGAGATGACAGGATACAATCTAGTAAGAGTGGTTAGTTGCCTGGACTCACGAAATTCACAAGATCACATTAGATGTCAAACTGCAGGAAAATCGCTGGAGTTTTAAGAGGCAGACAACTACACCCACACCATGTGTATGCTATCGCTATTTATTGTGGTTTAACCTGTCAAGGACAAAAATGTACAGAAAATGCTGCATCAAGCCTTGTAATCATAGCTTTTCTAGTTTTGTTAAGCCTGTATTGACAGCTTGGTGGTGTGATGGTTAGTGCTGTTGTCTCACAGCAAGAAGGGTCTGGGTTCAAATCCACAATCTGGCTAGTTTGCAGTGTGTAATTACAGTTAGGTTAATTGGTGATCCTATATTACCCATGAATGCAAGTGCAAATGGTTGTTTGTCTCTATAAAATCATCAACCCCCATATTGGTTCATTAAGGAAGACTAGCAGTAATTGTCTTGATTAACAAAGTAGTTGTTCAAACAATAAGATTTCATTGCGTTTTCCTAAAGTTTTTAACTGGTGTAGAATGAATTAAAACAAATTTCACTCTACATACTTAAATAAATCACTTCAAGTCAATGTAAGTATACTACGTTGATCCAACGTAATCTGATTACATCAAACCACCAAATGCCAAATGTGTTGGTTTGACATGGTCAAAAATAGGTTATTGTACTTGGTTAAATCAGGTGGAAAAAGGTGCCATGATTAAATTGTGTTCATTCAACAACAGATTTTTTTGAGTGTAGTAATCAAAGCAAAGGATCTAAAATATAAAACATGTTTTGAGTTATTTCACACTTTTTTGTTTACTACGTAATTCCATATGTGTTCATTCATAGTTTGATGCCTTCAGTGAGAATCTACAATGTAAATAGTAGAAAAACCATAAAATGAGAAGGCGTGTCTTTTGACTGGTAGTGTATAGGGCTAAGGGTTTAGGTTAATTGGTGACTCTAAACTGCCCATAGATGTGAATGTGAGTGCTTAATTAATTAAATTTTTTAATGCTACAAAAGCACAAAAAACATCTGGGAAGTAAAACAGAATAGAAAAGAAGCTGAATAAATCAGTGGAACAATGGAAGTAGAAAGAAACAACAGTAGCTGTTTACTATCACTGTATTAAAATTCTTAATTAGAAGTAAATTTAAACTGTCTAAAAATGTTATTTGAGCTAAACTACTGAAATTTTAACAAGCATTATGCAGAAAAACAATACCTGTTCATGTTATTTTATTGCATAGTGCAATTATATTGCAATATTGTCCTTGTCATTTTTAATCGGCATTTAGATGCTAACCATTTGAAATACTAGTAGATAATCTATGCCACTATGCCAGCAAAGTTTGAATGTCAATACAACTGTTGCAAACATGTGCTGAGGAGGATGAGCTTTTAGTCGATAGCAGCCATAGCTGAGGCGGTAGAGTGGTCTCATGCTCAGGTGTAAAAGCTGCTGCAGTAACATTCAGCTAACTTCAATTTCTTCAGGAAGTGCACATTGTAGTTGTAATTAAGTATATAGTCAGACATTAGAGAAGGAGTACCTTGTAATTGTACTTATGGATATA